>NW_027018043.1:0-105867 GCF_032854445.1 Liolophura sinensis | reverse complement strand
AAGTGAAAACTGTTCCAGTGCTACTGGTAAGAGGCTAATCCGACGTATTTTGTGACGAGAAATCGAATGGTGCAAACCGCGTTGCTCTCCGACCAATACTTTTGGCTGTAGCGACATTTGAATGATCATTGATGTCATAGTCACGTGCCCAGCAACGGCTCTTACTCCATGGAAACCAGAGAAATTTGCAATTTTTTAACAGCTGCGATGCCTGGCCCAATTCCGCATCTATTAGAACCTTATAGATGTGGTTCAGTGATCAGTTGTACTTTTTACAGCAGACTGTATCTAGTACAATTGTGTTTTTTATGTACGAATGGTGTGGTTTTTCTACACGTAGATAAAGACATTGAGATTGTCTTGGACTTAAAAGTAAGACAATTGCTGGATGAGTTAAATGGGCTTAGCCCAAAGATTTGACGTCTTCTGGGCTACCGAAGGGCACATAACGTATAGATAAAAGTTGAATATAGTAACGACCAGTCGCAATTGTGCATAGTACAGTGTATCCGATTTCAATTAACAAAAAGACCAGGCAAAAATGCAAAAGTGGAAAAACTGTTCCAGTGCTGCTGGTAAGAGGCTAATCCGACGTATTTTGTGACGAGAAATCGAATGGTGCAAACCGCGTTGCTCTCCGACCAATACTTTTGGCTGTAGCCACAATTGAATGATCATTGATGTCATAGTCACGTTGCCCAGCAACGGCTCTTACTCCATGGAAACCAGGGAAATTTGCAATTTTTTAAACAGATGCCGATGCCTCGGCCATTTCCGCATCTTTTAGAACCTTACTGATGTAGGTCAGTGATCAGTTGTACTTTTTACAGCAGACTGTATCTAGTACATTGTGTTTTTTATGTACAAATGGTGTGGTTTTTCTACACGTAGATAAAGACATTGAGATTGTCTTGGACTTAGAAGTAAGACAATTGCTGGGTGAGTTAAATGGGCTTAGCCCAAAGATTTGACGTCTTCTGGGCTACAGAAGGGCACATAACTTATAGTCAAAAGTTGAATATAGTAATGACCAGTCGCGATTGTACATAGTAGAATGTATCCGATTTCAATTAACAAAAAGACCAGGCAAAAATGCAAAAGTGGAAAAACTGTTCCAGTGCTGCTGGTAAGAGACTAATCCGACGTATTTTGTGACGACAAATCGAATGGTGCAAACCGCGTTGCTCTCCGACCAATACTTTTGGCTGTAGCGACAATTGAATGATCATTGATGGCATAGTCACGTGCCCAGCAACGGCTCTTACTCCATGGAAACCAGGGAAATTTGCAATTTTTTAAACAGCTGCCGATGCCTGGGCCAATTCCGCATCTTTTAGAACCTTATTAATGTGGTTCAGTGATCAGTTGTACATTTCACAGCAGACTGTATCTAGTTACCTTGTGTTTTTTATGTACAAATGGTGTGGTTTTTCTACACGTAGATAAAGACATTGAGATTGTCTTGGACTTAGAAGTAAGACAATTCCTGGGTGAGTTTAATGGTTTAGCCCAAAGATTTGACGTCTTCTGGGCTACCGAAGGGCACATAACTTATAGTCAAAAGTTGAATATAAAAATGACCAGTCGCGATTGTACATAGTACAGTGTAGCCGATTTCCATTAACAAAAAGACCAGGCAAAAATGCAAAAGTGGAAAAACTCTTCCAGTGCTGCTGGTAAGAGGCTAATCCGACGTATTTTGTCACGAGAAATCGAATGGTGCAAACCGCGTTGCTCTCCGACTAATACTTTTGGCTGTAGCGACAATTGAATGATCATTCATGTCATAGTCACGTGCCCAGCAACGGCTCTTACTCCATGGAAACCAGGGAAATTTGCAATTTTTTAAACAGCTGCCGATGCCTGGGCCAATTCCGCATCTTTTAGAACCTTATTGATGTGGGTCAGTGATCAGTTGTACTTTTTACAGCAGACTGTATCTAGTACCTTGTGTTTTTTATGTACAAATGGTGTGGTTTTTCTACACGTAGATAAAGACATTGAGATTGTCTTGGACTTAAAAGTAAGACAATTGCTGGATGAGTTAAATGGGCTTAGCCCAAAGATTTGACGTCTTCTGGGCTACCGAAGGGCACATAACGTATAGTTAAAAGTTGAATATAGTAACGACCAGTCGCGATTGTGCATAGTAAAGTGTATCCGATTTCAATTAACAAAAAGACCAGGCAAAAATGCAAAAGTGAAAAACTGTTCCAGTGCTGCTGGTAAGCGGCTAATCCGACGTATTTTGTGACGAGAAATCGAATGGTGCAAACCGCGTTGCTCTCCGACCAATACTTTTGGCTGTAGCGACAATTGAATGATCATTGATGTCATAGTCACGTGCCCAGCAACGGCTCTTACTCCATGGAAACCAGGGAAATTTGCAATTTTTTAAACAGCTGCCGATGCCTGGGCCAATTCCGCATCTTTTAGAACCTTATTGATGTGGGTCAGTGACCAGTTGTACTTTTTACAGCAGACTGTATCTAGTACATTGTGTTTTTTATGTACAAATGGTGTGGTTTTTCTACACGTAGATAAAGACATTGAGATTGTCTTGGACTTAAAAGTAAGACAATTCCTGGGTGAGTTTAATGGGTTTAGCCCAAAGATTTGACGTCTTCTGGGCTACCGAAGGGCACATAACTTATAGTCAAAAGTTGAATATAATAATGACCAGTCGCGATTGTACATAGTACAGTGTAGCCGATTTCCATTAACAAAAGAACCAGGCAAAAATGCAAAAGTGGAAAAAAACTGTTCCAGTGCTACTGGTAAGAGGCTAATCCGACGTATTTTGTCACGAGAAATCGAATGGTGCAAACCGCGTTGCTCTCCGACCAATACTTTTGGCTGTAGCCACAATTGAATGATCATTGATGTCATAGTCACGTGCCCAGCAACGGCTCTTACTCCATGGAAACCAGGGAAATATGCAATTTTTTAACAGCTGCCGATGCCTGGCCCAATTCCCGCATCTATTAGAACCTTATTGATGTGGGTCAGTGATCAGTTGTACTTTTTACAGCAGACTGTATCTAGTACATTGTGTTTTTCATGTACGAATGGTGTGGTTTTTCTACACGTAGATAAAGGACATTGAGATTGTCTTGGACTTAAAAGTAAGACAATTGCTGGGTGAGTTAAATGGGCTTAGCCCAAAGATTTGACGTCTTCTGGGCTACAGAGGGCACATAACTTATAGTCAAAAGTTGAATATAGTAATGACCAGTCGCGATTGACATAGTAGAATGTATCCGATTTCAATTAACAAAAAGACCAGGCAAAAATGCAAAAGTGGAAAAACTTTTCCAGTGCTGCTGGTAAGAGACTAATCCGACGTATTTTGTGACGAGAAATCGAATGGTGCAAACCGCGTTGCTCTCCGACCAATACTTTTGGCTGTAGCGACAATTGAATGATCATTGATGTCATAGTCACGTGCCCAGCAACGGCTCTTACTCCATGGAAACCAGGGAAATTTGCAATTTTTTAAACAGCTGCCGATGCCTGGCCAATTCCGCATCTTTTAGAACCTTATTGATGAAAGTCAGTGATCAGTTGTACATTTCACAGCAGACTGTATCTAGTACCTTGTGTTTTTTATGTACAAATGGTGTGGTTTTTCTACACGTAGATAAAGACATTGAGATTGTCTTGGACTTAAAAGTAAGACAATTCCTGGGTGAGTTAAATGGGTTTAGGCCCAAAGATTTGACGTCTTCTGGGCTACCGAAGGGCACATAACTTATAGTCAAAAGTTGAATATAATAATGACCAGTCGCGATTGTACATAGTACAGTGTAGCCGATTTCCATTAACAAAAAGACCAGGCAAAAATGCAAAAGTGGAAAAACTGTTCCAGTGCTACTGGTAAGAGGCTAATCCGACGTATTTTGTCACGAGAAATCGAATGGTGCAAACCGCGTTGCTCTCCGACCAATACTTTTGGCTGTAGCGACATTTGAATGATCATTGATGTCATAGTCACGTGCCCAGCAACGGCTCTTACTCCATGGAAACCAGAGAAATTTGCAATTTTTTAACAGCTGCCGATGCCTGGCCCAATTCCGCATCTATTAGAACCTTATAGATGTGGTTCAGTGATCAGTTGTACTTTTTACAGCAGACTGTATCTAGTACATTGTGTTTTTTATGTACGAATGGTGTGGTTTTTCTACACGTAGATAAAGACATTGAGATTGTCTTGGACTTAAAAGTAAGACAATTGCTGGATGAGTTAAATGGGCTTAGCCCAAAGATTTGACGTCTTCTGGGCTACCGAAGGGCACATAACGTATAGATAAAAGTTGAATATAGTAACGACCAGTCGCAATTGTGCATAGTACAGTGTATCCGATTTCAATTAACAAAAAGACCAGGCAAAAATGCAAAAGTGGAAAAACTGTTCCAGTGCTGCTGATAAGAGGCTAATCCGACGTATTTTGTGACGAGAAATCGAATGGTGCAAACCGCGTTGCTCTCCGACCAATACTTTTGGCTGTAGCCACAATTGAATGATCATTGATGTCATAGTCACGTGCCCAGCAACGGCTCTTACTCCATGGAAACCAGGGAAATTTGCAATTTTTTAAACAGATGCCGATGCCTCGGCCATTTCCGCATCTTTTAGAAAATTATTGATGTAGGTCAGTGATCAGTTGTACTTTTTACAGCAGGCTGTATCTAGTACATTGTGTTTTTTATGTACAAATGGTGTGGTTTTTCTACACGTAGATAAAGACATTGAGATTGTCTTGGACTTAGAAGTAAGACAATTGCTGGGTGAGTTAAATGGGCTTAGCCCAAAGATTTGACGTCTTCTGGGCTACAGAAGGGCACATAACTTATAGTCAAAAGTTGAATATAGTAATGACCAGTCGCGATTGTACATAGTAGAATGTATCCGATTTCAATTAACAAAAAGACCAGGCAAAAATGCAAAAGTGGAAAAACTGTTCCAGTGCTGCTGGTAAGAGACTAATCCGACGTATTTTGTGACGACAAATCGAATGGTGCAAACCGCGTTGCTCTCCGACCAATACTTTTGGCTGTAGCGACAATTGAATGATCATTGATGGCATAGTCACGTGCCCAGCAACGGCTCTTACTCCATGGAAACCAGGGAAATTTGCAATTTTTAAACAGCTGCCGATGCCTGGGCCAATTCCGCATCTTTTAGAACCTTATTGATGTGGTTCAGTGATCAGTTGTACATTTCACAGCAGACTGTATCTAGTACCTTGTGTTTTTTATGTACAAATGGTGTGGTTTTTCTACACGTAGATAAAGACATTGAGATTGTCTTGGACTTAGAAGTAAGACAATTCCTGGGTGAGTTTAATGGGTTTAGCCCAAAGATTTGACGTCTTCTGGGCTACCGAAGGGCACATAACTTATAGTCAAAAGTTGAATATAAAAATGACCAGTCGCGATTGTACATAGTACAGTGTAGCCGATTTCCATTAACAAAAAGACCAGGCAAAAATGCAAAAGTGGAAAAACTCTTCCAGTGCTGCTGGTAAGAGGCTAATCCGACGTATTTTGTCACGAGAAATCGAATGGTGCAAACCGCGTTGCTCTCCGACCAATACTTTTGGCTGTAGCGACAATTGAATGATCATTGATGTCATAGTCACGTGCCCAGCAACGGCTCTTACTCCATGGAAACCAGGGAAATTTGCAATTTTTTAAACAGCTGCCGATGCCTGGGCCAATTCCGAATCTTTTAGAACCTTATTGATGTGGGTCAGTGATCAGTTGTACTTTTTACAGCAGACTGTATCTAGTACATTGTGTTTTTTATGTACAAATGGTGTGGTTTTTCTACACGTAGATAAAGACATTGAGATTGTCTTGGACTTAAAAGTAAGACAATTGCTGGGTGAGTTTAATGGGTTTAGCCCAAAGATTTGACGTCTTCTGGGCTACCGAAGGGCACATAACTTATAGTCAAAAGTTGAATATAATAATGACCAGTCGCGATTGTACATAGTACAGTGTATCCGATTTCCATTAACAAAAAGACCAGGCAAAAATGCAAAAGTGGAAAAACTGTTCCAGTGCTACTGGTAAGAGGCTAATCCGACGTATTTTGTCACGAGAAATCGAATGGTGCAAACCGCGTTGCTCTCCTACCAATACTTTTGGCTGTAGCCACAATTGAATGATCATTGATGTCATAGTCACGTGCCCAGCAACGGCTCTTACTCCATGGAAACCAGGGAAATATGCAATTTTTTAACAGCTGCCGATGCCTGGCCCAATTCCGCATCTATTAGAACCTTATTGATGTGGGTCAGTGATCAGTTGTACTTTTTACAGCAGACTGTATCTAGTACATTGTGTTTTTCATGTACGAATGGTGTGGTTTTTCTACACGTAGATAAAGACATTGAGATTGTCTTGGACTTAAAAGTAAGACAATTGCTGGGTGAGTTAAATGGGCTTAGCCCAAAGATTTGACGTCTTCTGGGCTACAGAAGGGCACATAACTTATAGTCAAAAGTTGAATATAGTAATGACCAGTCGCGATTGTACATAGTAGAATGTATCCGATTTCAATTAACAAAAAGACCAGGCAAAAATGCAAAAGTGGAAAAACTGTTCCAGTGCTGCTGGTAAGAGACTAATCCGACGTATTTTGTGACGACAAATCGAATGGTGCAAACCGCGTTGCTCTCCGACCAATACTTTTGGCTGTAGCCACAATTGAATGATCATTGATGTCATAGTCACGTGCCCAGCAACGGCTCTTACTCCATGGAAACCAGGGAAATTTGCAATTTTTTAAACAGCTGCCGATGCCTGGGCCAATTCCGCATCTTTTAGAACCTTATTGATGTAGGTCAGTGATCAGTTGTACATTTCACAGCAGACTGTATCTAGTACCTTGTGTTTTTTATGTACAAATGGTGTGGTTTTTCTACACGTAGATAAAGACATTGAGATTGTCTTGGACTTAAAAGTAAGACAATTCCTGGGTGAGTTTAATGGGTTTAGCCCAAAGATTTGACGTCTTCTGGGCTACCGAAGGGCACATAACTTATAGTCAAAAGTTGAATATAATAATGACCAGTCGCGATTGTACATAGTACAGTGTAGCCGATTTCCATTAACAAAAAGACCAGGCAAAAATGCAAAAGTGGAAAAACTGTTCCAGTGCTACTGGTAAGAGGCTAATCCGACGTATTTTGTCACGAGAAATCGAATGGTGCAAACCGCGTTGCTCTCCGACCAATACTTTTGGCTGTAGCGACATTTGAATGATCATTGATGTCATAGTCACGTGCCCAGCAACGGCTCTTACTCCATGGAAACCAGAGAAATTTGCAATTTTTTAACAGCTGCCGATGCCTGGCCCAACTCCGCATCTATTAGAACCTTATAGATGTGGTTCAGTGATCAGTTGTACTTTTTACAGCAGACTGTATCTAGTACATTGTGTTTTTTATGTACGAATGGTGTGGTTTTTCTACACGTAGATAAAGACATTGAGATTGTCTTGGACTTAAAAGTAAGACAATTGCTGGATGAGTTAAATGGGCTGAGCCCAAAGATTTGACGTCTTCTGGGCTACCGAAGGGCACATAACGTATAGTCAAAAGTTGAATATAGTAACGACCAGTCGCAATTGTGCATAGTACAGTGTATCCGATTTCAATTAACAAAAAGACCAGGCAAAAATGCAAAAGTGGAAAAACTGTTCCAGTGCTGCTGGTAAGAGACTAATCCGACGTATTTTGTGACGAGAAATCGAATGGTGCAAACCGCGTTGCTCTCCGACCAATACTTTTGGCTGTAGCGACAATTGAATGATCATTGATGGCATAGTCACGTGCCCAGCAACGGCTCTTACTCCATGGAAACCAGGGAAATTTGCAATTTTTTAAACAGCTGCCGATGCCTGGGCCAATTCCGCATCTTTTAGAACCTTATTGATGTGGTTCAGTGATCAGTTGTACATTTCACAGCAGACTGTATCTAGTACCTTGTGTTTTTTATGTACAAATGGTGTGGTTTTTCTACACGTAGATAAAGACATTGAGATTGTCTTGGACTTAAAAGTAAGACAATTGCTGGATGAGTTAAATGGGCTTAGCCCAAAGATTTGACGTCTTCTGGGCTACCGAAGGGCACATAACGTATAGTTAAAAGTTGAATATAGTAACGACCAGTCGCGATTGTGCATAGTAAAGTGTATCCGATTTCAATTAACAAAAAGACCAGGCAAAAATGCAAAAGTGGAAAAACTGTTCCAGTGCTGCTGGTAAGAGACTAATCCGACGTATTTTGTGACGACAAATCGAATGGTGCAAACCGCGTTGCTCTCCGACCAATACTTTCGGCTGTAGCGACAATTGAATGATCATTGATGGCATAGTCACGTGCCCAGCAACGGCTCTTACTCCATGGAAACCAGGGAAATTTGCAATTTTTTAAACAGCTGCCGATGCCTGGGCCAATTCCGCATCTTTTAGAACCTTATTGATGTGGTTCAGTGATCAGTTGTACATTTCACAGCAGACTGTATCTAGTACCTTGTGTTTTTTATGTACAAATGGTGTGGTTTTTCTACACGTAGATAAAGACATTGAGATTGTCTTGGACTTAAAAGTAAGACAATTGCTGGATGAGTTAAATGGGCTTAGCCCAAAGATTTGACGTCTTCTGGGCTACCGAAGGGCACTTAACGTATAGTTAAAAGTTGAATATAGTAACGACCAGTCGCGATTGTGCATAGTAAAGTGTATCCGATTTCAATTAACAAAAAGACCAGGCAAAAATGCAAAAGTGGAAAAACTGTTCCAGTGCTGCTGGTAAGAGGCTAATCCGACGTATTTTGTCACGAGAAATCGAATGGTGCAAACCGCGTTGCTCTCCTACCAATACTTTTGGCTGTAGCCACAATTGAATGATCATTGATGTCATAGTCACGTGCCCAGCAACGGCTCTTACTCCATGGAAACCAGGGAAATTTGCAATTTTTTAAACAGCTGCCGATGCCTGGGCCAATTCCGCATCTTTTAGAACCTTATTGATGTAGGTCAGTGATCAGTTGTACATTTCACAGCAGACTGTATCTAGTAAATTGTGTTTTTTATGTACAAATGGTGTGGTTTTTCTACACGTAGATAAAGACATTGAGATTGTCTTGGACTTAAAAGTAAGACAATTCCTGGGTGAGTTTAATGGGTTTAGCCCAAAGATTTGACGTCTTCTGGGCTACCGAAGGGCACATAACTTATAGTCAAAAGTTGAATATAATAATGACCAGTCGCGATTGTACATAGTACAGTGTAGCCGATTTCCATTAACAAAAAGACCAGGCAAAAATGCAAAAGTGGAAAAACTGTTCCAGTGCTACTGGTAAGAGGCTAATCCGACGTATTTTGTCACGAGAAATCGAATGGTGCAAACCGCGTTGCTCTCCGACCAATACTTTTGGCTGTAGCGACATTTGAATGATCATTGATGTCATAGTCACGTGCCCAGCAACGGCTCTTACTCCATGGAAACCAGAGAAATTTGCAATTTTTTAACAGCTGCCGATGCCTGGCCCAATTCCGCATCTATTAGAACCTTATAGATGTGGTTCAGTGATTAGTTGTACTTTTTACAGCAGACTGTATCTAGTACATTGTGTTTTTTATGTACGAATGGTGTGGTTTTTCTACACGTAGATAAAGAAATTGAGATTGTCTTGGACTTAAAAGTAAGACAATTGCTGGATGAGTTAAATGGGCTTAGCCCAAAGATTTGACGTCTTCTGGGCTACCGAAGGGCACATAACGTATAGATAAAAGTTGAATATAGTAACGACCAGTCGCAATTGGGCATAGTACAGTGTATCCGATTTCAATTAACAAAAAGACCAGGCAAAAATGCAAAAGTGGAAAAACTGTTCCAGTGCTGCTGGTAAGAGGCTAATCCGACGTATTTTTTGACGAGAAATCGAATGGTGCAAACCGCGTTGCTCTCCGACCAATACTTTTGGCTGTAGCCACAATTGAATGATCATTGATGTCATAGCCACGTGCCCAGCAACGGCTCTTACTCCATGGAAACCAGGGAAATTTGCAATTTTTTAAACAGATGCCGATGCCTCGGCCATTTCCGCATCTTTTAGAACCTTATTGATGTAGGTCAGTGATCAGTTGTACTTTTTACAGCAGACTGTATCTAGTACATTGTGTTTTTTATGTACAAATGGTGTGGTTTTTCTACACGTAGATAAAGACATTGAGATTGTCTTGGACTTAGAAGTAAGACAATTGCTGGGTGAGTTAAATGGGCTTAGCCCAAAGATTTGACGTCTTCTGGGCTACAGAAGGGCACATAACTTATAGTCAAAAGTTGAATATAGTAATGACCAGTCGCGATTGTACATAGTAGAATGTATCCGATTTCAATTAACAAAAAGACCAGGAAAAAATGCAAAAGTGGAAAAACTGTTCCAGTGCTGCTGGTAAGAGACTAATCCGACGTATTTTGTGACGACAAATCGAATGGTGCAAACCGCGTTGCTCTCCGACCAATACTTTTGGCTGTAGCGACAATTGAATGATCATTGATGGCATAGTCACGTGCCCAGCAACGGCTCTTACTCCATGGAAACCAGGGAAATTTGCAATTTTTTAAACAGCTGCCGATGCCTGGGCCAATTCCGCATCTTTTAGAACCTTATTGATGTGGTTCAGTGATCAGTTGTACATTTCACAGCAGACTGTATCTAGTACCTTGTGTTTTTTATGTACAAATGGTGTGGTTTTTCTACACGTAGATAAAGACATTGAGATTGTCTTGGACTTAAAAGTAAGACAATTCCTGGGTGAGTTTAATGGGTTTAGCCCAAAGGTTTGACGTCTTCTGGGCTACCGAAGGGCACATAACTTATAGTCAAAAGTTGAATATAAAAATGACCAGTCGCGATTGTACATAGTACAGTGTAGCCGATTTCCATTAACAAAAAGACCAGGCAAAAATGCAAAAGTGGAAAAACTGTTCCAGTGCTACTGGTAAGAGGCTAATCCGACGTATTTTGTCACGAGAAATCGAATGGTGCAAACCGCGTTGCTCTCCGACCAATACTTTTGGCTGTAGCCACAATTGAATGATCATTGATGTCAAAGTCACGTGCCCAGCAACGGCTCTTACTCCATGGAAACCAGGGAAATTTGCAATTTTTTAACAGCTGCCGATGCCTGGCCCAATTCCGCATCTATTAGAACCTTATAGATGTGGTTCAGTGATCAGTTGTACTTTTTACAGCAGACTGTATCTAGTACATTGTGTTTTTTATGTACGAATGGTGTGGTTTTTCTACACGTAGATAAAGACATTGAGATTGTCTTGGACTTAAAAGTAAGACAATTGCTGGATGAGTTAAATGGGCTTAGCCCAAAGATTTGACGTCTTCTGGGCTACCGAAGGGCACATAACGTATAGTCAAAAGTTGAATATAGTAACGACCAGTCGCAATTGTGCATAGTACAGTGTATCCGATTTCAATTAACAAAAAGACCAGGCAAAAATGCAAAAGTGGAAAAACTGTTCCAGTGCTGCTGGTAAGAGGCTAATCCGACGTATTTTGTGACGAGAAATCGAATGGTGCAAACCGCGTTGCTCTCCGACCAATACTTTTGGCTGTAGCCACAATTGAATGATCATTGATGTCATAGTCACGTGCCCAGCAACGGCTCTTACATCCATGGAAACCAGGGAAATTTGCAATTTTTTAAACAGATGCCGATGCCTCGGCCATTTGCGCATCTATTAGAACTTTATTGATGTAGGTCAGTGATCAGTTGTACTTTTTACAGCAGACTGTATCTAGTACATTGTGTTTTTTATGTACAAATGGTGTGGTTTTTCTACACGTAGATAAAGACATTGAGATTGTCTTGGACTTAGAAGTAAGACAATTGCTGGGTGAGTTAAATGGGCTTAGCCCAAAGATTTGACGTCTTCTGGGCTACAGAAGGGCACATAACTTATAGTCAAAAGTTGAATATAGTAATGACCAGTCGCGATTGTACATAGTAGAATGTATCCGATTTCAATTAACAAAAAGACCATGCAAAAATGCAAAAGTGGAAAAACTGTTCCAGTGCTGCTGGTAAGAGATGAATCCGACGTATTTTGTGACGAGAAATCGAATGGTGCAAACCGCGTTGCTCTCCGACCAATACTTTTGGCTGTAGCCACAATTGAATGATCATTGATGTCGTAGTCACGTGCCCAGCAACGGCTCTTACTCCATGGAAACCAGGGAAATTTGCAATTTTTTAAACAGCTGCCGATGCCTGGGCCAATTCCGCATCTTTTAGAACCTTATTGATGTGGGTCAGTGATATGTTGTACTTTTTACAGCAGACTGTATCTAGTACCTTGTGTTTTTTATGTACAAATGGTGTGGTTTTTCTACACGTAGATAAAGACATTGAGATTGTCTTGGACTTAGAAGTAAGACAATTGCTGGGTGAGTTTAATGGGTTTAGCCCAAAGATTTGACGTCTTCTGGGCTACCGAAGGGCACATAACTTATAGTCAAAAGTTGAATATAATAATGACCAGTCGCGATTGTACATAGTACAGTGTATCCGATTTCAATTAACAAAAAGACCAGGCAAAAATGCAAAAGTGGAAAAACTGTTCCAGTGCTGCTGATAAGAGGCTAATCCGACGTATTTTGTCACGAGAAATCGAATGGTGCAAACCGCGTTGCTCTCCGACCAATACTTTTGGCTGTAGCCACAATTGAATGATCATTGATGTCATAGTCACGTGCCCAGCAACGGCTCTTACTCCATGGAAACCAGGGAAATATGCAATTTTTTAACAGCTGCCGATGCCTGGCCCAATTCCGCATCTTTTAGAACCTTATAGATGTGGGTCAGTGATCAGTTGTACTTTTTACAGCAGACTGTATCTAGTACATTGTGTTTTTTATGTACGAATGGTGTGGTTTTTATACACGTAGATAAAGACATTGAGATTGTCTTGGACTTAGAAGTAAGACAATTGCTGGGTGAGTTAAATGGGCTTAGCCCAAAGATTTGACGTCTTCTGGGCTACCGAAGGGCACATAACGTATAGTTAAAAGTTGAATATAGTAACGACCAGTCGCAATTGTGCATAGTACAGTGTATCCGATTTCAATTAACAAAAAGACCAGGCAAAAATGCAAAAGTGGAAAAACTGTTCCAGTGCTGCTGGTAAGAGACTAATCCGACGTATTTTGTCACGAGAAATCGAATGGTGCAAACCGCGTTGCTCTCCGACCAATACTTTTGGCTGTAGCCACAATTGAATGATCATTGATGTCATAGTCACGTGCCCAGCAACGGCTCTTACTCCATGGAAACCAGGGAAATATGCAATTTTTTAACAGCTGCCAATGCCTGGCCCAATTCCGCATCTATTAGAACCTTATAGATGTGGTTCAGTGATCAGTTGTACTTTTTACAGCAGACTGTATCTAGTACCTTGTGTTTTTTATGTACGAATGGTGTGGTTTTTCTACACGTAGATAAAGACATTGAGATTGTCTTGGACGTAGAAGTAAGACAATTGCTGGATGAGTTAAATGGGCTGAGCCCAAAGATTTGACGTCTTCTGGGCTACCGAAGGGCACATAACGTATAGTTAAAAGTTGAAATAATAACGACCAGTCGCGATTGTGCATAGTACAGTGTAGCCGATTTCCATTAACAAAAAGACCAGGCAAAAATGCAAAAGTGGAAAAACTGTTCCAGTGCTGGTGGTAAGAGGCTAATCCGACGTATTTTGTGACGAGAAATCGAATGGTGCAAACCGCGTTGCTCTCCGACCAATACTTTTGGCTGTAGCGACAATTGAATGATCATTGATGTCATAGTCACGTGCCCAGCAACGGCTCTTACTCCATGGAAACCAGGGAAATTTGCAATTTTTTAAACAGCTGCCGATGCCTGGGCCAATTCCGCATCTTTTAGAACTTTATTGATGTAGGTCAGTGATCAGTTGTACTTTTTACAGCAGACTGTATCTAGTACATTGTGTTTTTTATGTACGAATGGTGTGGTTTTTCTACACGTAGATAAAGACATTGAGATTGTCTTGGACTTAAAAGTAAGACAATTGCTGGATGAGTTAAATGGGCTTAGCCCAAAGATTTGACGTCTTCTGGGCTACCGAAGGGCACATAACGTATAGTTAAAAGTTGAATATAGTAACGACCAGTCGCGATTGTGCATAGTACAGTGTATCCGATTTCAATTAACAAAAAGACCAGGCAAAAATGCAAAAGTGGAAAAACTGTTCCAGTGCTGCTGGTAAGAGACTAATCCGACGTATTTTGTGACGAGAAATCGAATGGTGCAAACCGCGCTGCTCTCCGACCAATACTTTTGGCTGTAGTGACTATTGAATGATCATTGATGTCATAGTCACGTGCCCAGCAACGGCTATTACTCCATGGAAACCAGGGAAATTTGCAATTTTTTAAACAGCTGCCGATGGCTGGGCCAATTCCGCATCTTTTAGAACCTTATTGATGTGGTTCAGTAATCAGTTGTACTTTTTACAGCAGACTGTATCTAGTACCTTGTGTTTTTTATGTACAAATGGTGTGGTTTTTCTACACGTAGATAAAGACATTGAGATTGTCTTGGACTTAGAAGTAAGACAATTGCTGGGTGAGTTTAATGGGTTTAGCCCAAAGATTTGACGTCTTCTGGGCTACCGAAGGGCACATAACTTATAGTCAAAAGTTGAATATAATAATGACCAGTCGCGATTATACATAGTACAGTGTAGCCGATTTCAATTAACAAAAAGACCAGGCAAAAATGCAAAAGTGGAAAAACTGTTCCAGTGCTACTGGTAAAAGGCTAATCCGACGTATTTTGTCACGCGAAATCGAATGGTGCAAACCGCGTTGCTCTCCGACCAATACTTTTGGCTGTAGCCACAATTGAATGATCATTGATGTCATAGTCACGTGCCCAGCAACGGCTCTTACTCCATGGAAACCAGGGAAATATGCAATTTTTTAACAGCTGCCGATGCCTGGCCCAATTCCGCATCTATTAGAACCTTATAGATGTGGTTCAGTGATCAGTTGTACTTTTTACAGCAGACTGTATCTAGTACATTGTGTTTTTTATGTACGAATGGTGTGGTTTTTCTACACGTAGATAAAGACATTGAGATTGTCTTGGACTTAAAAGTAAGACAATTGCTGGGTGAGTTAAATGGGCTTAGCCCAAAGATTTGACGTCTTCTGGGCTACAGAAGGGCACATAACTTATAGTCAAAAGTTGAATATAGTAATGACCAGTCGCGATTGTACATAGTAGATTGTATCCGATTTCAAATTAACAAAAAGACTGGGCAAAAATGCAAAAGTGGAAAAACTCTTCCAGTGCTGCTGGTAAGAGGCTAATCCGACGTATTTTGTCACGAGAAATCGAATGGTGCAAACCGCGTTGCTCTCCGACCAATACTTTTGGCTGTAGCCACAATTGAATGATCATTGATGTCATAGTCACGTGCCCAGCAACGGCTCTTACTCCATGGAAACCAGGGAAATTTGCAATTTATAAAACATCTGCCGATGCCTGGCCCAATTCCGCATCTATTAGAACCTTATAGATGTGGTTCAGTGATCAGTTGTACTTTTTACAGCAGACTGTATCTAGTACATTGTGTTTTTTATGTACGAATGGTGTGGTTTTTAAACACGTAGATAAAGACATTGAGATTGTCTTGGACTTAAAAGTAAGCCAATTGCTGGATGAGTTAAATGGGCTTAGCCCAAAGATTTGACGTCTTCTGGGCTACCGAAGGGCACATAACGTATAGTTAAAAGTTGAATATAGTAACGACCAGTCGCGATTGTGCATAGTACAGTGTATCCGATTTCAATTAACAAAAAGACCAGGCAAAAATGCAAAAGTGAAAAAACTCTTCCAGTGCTGCTGGTAAGAGGCTAATCCGACGTATTTTGTGAGGAGAAATCGAATGGTGCAAACCGCGTTGCTCTCCGACCAATACTTTTGGCTGTAGCGACAATTGAATGATCATTGATGGCATAGTCACGTGCCCAGCAACGGCTCTTACTCCATGGAAACCAGGGAAATTTGCAATTTTTTAAACAGCTGCCGATGCCTGGGCCAATTCCGCATCTTTTAGAACCTTATTGATGTGGTTCAGTGATCAGTTGTACATTTCACAGCAGACTGTATCTAGTACCTTGTGTTTTTTATGTACAAATGGTGTGGTTTTTCTACACGTAGATAAAGACATTGAGATTGTCTTGGACTTAGAAGTAAGACAATTCCTGGGTGAGTTTAATGGGTTTAGCCCAAAGATTTGACGTCTTTTGGGCTACCGAAGGGCACATAACTTATAGTCAAAAGTTGAATATAAAAATTACCAGTCGCGATTGTACATAGTACAGTGTAGCCGATTTCCATTAACAAAAAGACCAGGCAAAAATGCAAAAGTGCTAAAACTCTTCCAGTGCTGCTGGTAAGAGGCTAATCCGACGTATTTTGTCACGAGAAATCGAATGGTGCAAACCGCGTTGCTCTCCGACCAATACTTTTGGCTGTAGCGACAATTGAATGATCATTGATGTCATAGTCACGTGCCCAGCAACGGCTCTTACTCCATGGAAACCAGGGAAATATGCAATTTTTTAACAGCTGCCGATGCCTGGCCCAATTCCGCATCTATTAGAACCTTATTGATGTGGGTCAGTGATCAGTTGTACTTTTTACAGCAGACTGTATCTAGTACATTGTGTTTTTCATGTACGAATGGTGTGGTTTTTCTACACGTAGATAAAGACATTGAGATTGTCTTGGACTTAAAAGTAAGACAATTGCTGGATGAGTTAAATGGGCTTAGCCCAAAGATTTGACGTCTTCTGGGCTACAGAAGGGCACATAACTTATAGTCAAAAGTTGAATATAGTAATGACCAGTCGCGATTGTACATAGTAGAATGTATCCGATTTCAATTAACAAAAAGACCAGGCAAAAATGCAAAAGTGGAAAAACTGTTCCAGTGCTGCTGGTAAGAAACTAATCCGACGTATTTTGTGACGAGAAATCGAATGGTGCAAACCGCGTTGCTCTCCGACCAATACTTTTGGCTGTAGCGACAATTGAATGATCATTGATGTCATAGTCACGTGCCCAGCAACGGCTCTTACTCCATGGAAACCAGGGAAATTTGCAATTTTTTAAACAGCTGCCGATGCCTGGGCCAATTCCGCATCTTTTAGAACCTTATTGATGTAGGTCAGTGATCAGTTGTACATTTCACAGCAGACTGTATCTAGTACCTTGTGTTTTTTATGTACAAATGGTGTGGTTTTTCTACACGTAGATAAAGACATTGAGATTGTCTTGGACTTAAAAGTAAGACAATTCCTGGGTGAGTTTAATGGGTTTAGCCCAAAGATTTGACGTCTTCTGGGCTACCGAAGGGCACATAACTTATAGTCAAAAGTTGAATATAATAATGACCAGTCGCGATTGTACATAGTACAGTGTAGCCGATTTCCATTAACAAAAAGACCAGGCAAAAATGCAAAAGTGGAAAAACTGTTCCAGTGCTACTGGTAAGAGGCTAATCCGACGTATTTTGTAACGAGAAATCGAATGGTGCAAACCGCGTTGCTCTCCGACCAATACTTTTGGCTGTAGCGACATTTGAATGATCATTGATGTCATAGTCACGTGCCCAGCAACGGCTCTTACTCCATGGAAACCAGAGAAATTTGCAATTTTTTAACAGCTGCCGATGCCTGGCCCAATTCCGCATCTATTAGAACCTTATAGATGTGGTTCAGTGATCAGTTGTACGTTTTACAGCAGACTGTATCTAGTACATTGTGTTTTTTATGTACGAATGGTGTGGTTTTTCTACACGTAGATAAAGACATTGAGATTGTCTTGGACTTAAAAGTAAGACAATTGCTGGATGAGTTAAATGGGCTTAGCCCAAAGATTTGACGTCTTCTGGGCTACCGAAGGGCACATAACGTATAGATAAAAGTTGAATATAGTAACGACCAGTCGCAATTGTGCATAGTACAGTGTATCCGATTTCAATTAACAAAAAGACCAGGCAAAAATGCAAAAGTGGAAAAACTGTTCCAGTGCTGCTGGTAAGAGGCTAATCCGACGTATTTTGTCACGAGAAATCGAATGGTGCAAACCGCGTTGCTCTCCGACCAATACTTTTGGCTGTAGCCACAATTGAATGATCATTGATGTCATAGTCACGTGCCCAGCAACGGCTCTTACTCCATGGAAACCAGGGAATTTGCAATTTTTTAAACAGCTGCCGATGCCTGGGCCAATTCCGCATCTTTTAGAACCTTATTGATGTGGGTCAGTGATCAGTTGTACTTTTTACAGCAGACTGTATCTAGTACATTGTGTTTTTTATGTACAAATGGTGTGGTTTTTCTACACGTAGATAAAGACATTGAGATTGTCTTGGACTTAGAAGTAAGACAATTGCTGGGTGACTTAAATGGGCTTAGCCCAAAGATTTGACGTCTTCTGGGCTACCGAAGGGCCACATAACTTATAGTTAAAAGTTGAATATAGTAATGACCAGTCGCGATGGTACATAGTAGAGTGTGGCCGATTTCAATTAACAAAAAGACCAGGCAAAAATGCAAAAGTGGAAAAACTGTTCCAGTGCTGCCTGGTAAGAGGCTAATCTGACGTATTTTGTCACGAGAAATCGAATGCTGCAAACCGCGTTGCTCTCCGACCAATACTTTTGGCTGTAGCGACAATTGAATGATCATTGATGTCATTGTCACGTGCCCAGCAACAGCTCTTACTCCATGGAAACCAGGGAAATTTGCAATTTTTTAACAGCTGCCGATGCCTGGCCAATTCCGATTCTTTTAGAACCTTATTTATGTGGGTCAGTGATCAGTTGTACTTTTTACAGCAGACTGTATCTAGTACATTGTGTTTTTTATGTACAAATGGTGTGGTTTTTCTACACGTAGATAAAGACATTGAGATTGTCTTGGACTTAAAAGTAAGACAATTGCTGGTTGAGTTAAATGGGCTTAGCCCAAAGATTTGACGTCTTCTGGGCTACCGAAGGGCACATAACGTATATTTAAAAGTCGAATATAGTAATACCAGTCGCGATTGTGCATAGTACAGTGTATCCGATTTCAATTAACAAAAAGATCAGGCAAAAATGCAAAAGTGGAAAAACTGTTCGAGTGCTGCTAGTAGGAGGCTAATCCGACGTATTTTGTGACGAAAAATCGAATGGTGCAAACCGCGTTGCTCTCCGACCATTACTTTTGGCTGTAGCCACAATTAAATGATCATTGATATCATAGTCACGTGCCCAGCAACAGCTCTTCCTCCATGGAAAACAGGGAAATTTGCAATTTTTTAAACAGCTGCCGATGCCTGGGCCAATTCCGCATGATTAAGAACCTTATTTATGTGGGTCAGTGTTTAAGTGTACTTTTTACAGCAGACTGTATCTAGTACCTTGTGTTTTTTATGTACAAATGGTGTGGTTTTTCTACACGTAGATAAAGACATTGAGATTGTCTTGGACTTAGAAGTAAGACAATTGCTAGGTGACTTAAATGGGCTTAGCCCAAAGATTTGACGTCTTCTGGGCTACCGAAGGGCACATAACGTATAGTTAAAAGTTGAATATAGTAATGACCAGTCGCGATTGTACATAGTACAGTATATCCGAATTCAATTAACAAAAAGACCAGGCAAAAATGCAAAAGTGGAAAAACTGTTCCAGTGCTGCTAGTAGGGAGAGGCTAATCCGACGTATTTTGTAACGAGAAATCGAATGGTGCAAACCGCGTTGCTCTCCGACCAATACTGTTGGCTGTAGCCACAATTGAATGACCGTTGATGTCATAGTCACGTGCCCAGCAACGGCTCTTACTCCATGGAAACCAGGGAAATTTGCCATTTTTTAACAGCTGCCGATGCCTGGCCCAAATCCGCCTCTATTTGCACCTTATTGATGTGCGTCAGTGTTCAATTGTACTTTTTACAGCAGACTGTATCTAAGTTCTTTGTGTTTTTTATGTACAAATGGTGTGGTTTTTCTACACGTAGATAAAGACATTGAGATTGTCTTGGACTTAGAAGTAAATACAAATGCTGGATGAGTTAAATGGGCTTAGCCCAAAGATTTGACGTCTTCTGGGCTACCGAAGGGCACATAACTTATAGGTAAAAGTTGAAATATAGTAATGACCAGTCGCGATTGTACATAGTACAGTGTAGCCGATTTCAAATTAACAAAAAGACCAGGCAAAAATGCAAAGTGGAAAAACTGTTCCAGTGCTGCTGGTAAGAGGCTAATCCGGACGTATTTTGTGACGAGAAATCGAATGGTGCAAACCTCGTTTCTCTCCCACCAACAGTTTTTGGCTGTAGCGACAATTGAATGATCATTAATATCATAGTCACGTGCCCAACAATGGCTCTTACTCCATGGAAACGATTGAAATTTGGCAATTTTTTAAAGAGCTGCCGATGCCTGGCCCAATTCCGCATCTTTTGGCACCTTATTTATGTGGGTCAGTGTTTAAGTCTACTTTTTACAGCAGACTGTATCTAGTACTTTGTGTTTTTTATGTACAAATGGTTTGGTTTTTCTACACGATGATAAAGACATTGAGATTGTCTTGGACTTAGAAGTAAGACAATTGCTGGGTGAGTTAAATGGGTTTAGCCCAAAGATTTGACGTCTTCTGGCTACCGAAGGGCACATAACTTATAGTTAAAAGTTGAATATAGTAATGACCCAGTCGCGATGGTACATAGTAGAGTGTAGCCGATTTCAATTAACAAAAAGACCAGGCAAAAATGCAAAAGTGGAAAAACTGTTCCAGTGCTGCTGGTAAGAGGCTAATCCGACGTATTTTGTAACGAGAAATCGAATGGTGCAAACCGCGTTGCTCTCCGACCATTACTTTTGGCTGTAGCCAAAATTGAATGATCATTGATGTCATAGTCACGTGCCCAGCAACGGCTCTTACTCCATGGAAACCAGGGAATTTGCAATTTTTTAAACAGCTGCCGATGCCTGGCCCAATTCCGCATCTTTTAGAACCTTATTGATGTGGGTCAGTGATCAGTTGTACTTTTTACAGCAAACTGTATCCAGTACATTGTGATTTTTATGTACAAATGGTGTGGTTTTTCTACACGTAGATAAAGAAATTGAGATTGTCTTGGACTTAGAAGTAAGACAATTGCTGAGTGAGTTAAATGGGTTTAGCCCAAAGATTTGACGTTTTCTGGGCTACCGAATGGCACATAACTTATAGTCAAAAGTTGAATATAGTAATGACCAGTCGCGATGGTACACAGTACAGTGTAGCCGATTTCAATTAACAAAAAGACCAGGCAAAAATGCAAAAGTGGAAAAACTGATCCAGTGCTGCTGGTAAGAGGCTAATCCGACGTATTTTGTAACGAGAAATCGAATGGTGCAAACCGCGTTGCTCTTCGACCAATACTTTTGGCAGTAGCGACAATTGAATGATCATTGATGTCATAGTCACGTACCCAACAACGGCTCTTACTCCATGGAAACCAGGGAAATTTGCAATTTTTTAAACAGCTGCCGATGCCTGGGCCAATTCCGCATCTTTTAGAACCTTATTGATGTGGGTCATTGATTAGTTGTACTTTTTACAGCAGACTGTATCTAGTACCTTTGTTATTTTTATGTAAAAATGGTGTGTTTTTTCTACACGTAGATAAAGACATTGAGATTGTCTTGGACTTAGAAGTAAGACAATTGCTGGGTGACTTAAATGGGCTTAGCCCAAAGATTTGACGTCTTCTGGGCTACCGAAGGGCACATAACTTATAGTTAAAAGTTGAATATAGTAATGACCAGTCGCGATGGTACATAGTACAGTGTAGCCGATTTCAATTAACAAAAAGACCAGGCAAAAATGCAAAAGTGGAAAAACTGTTCCAGTGCTGCTGGTAAGAGGCTAATCTGACGTATTTTGTCACGAGAAATCGAATGGTGCAAACCGCGTTGCTCTCCGACCAATACTTTTGGCTGTAGCGACAATTGAATGATCATTGATGTCATGGTCACGTGCCCAGCAACAGCTCTTACTCCATGGAAACCAGGGAAATTTGCAATTTTTTAACAGCCGCCGATGCCTGGGCCAATTCCGAATCTTTTAGAACCTTATTTATGTGGGTCAGTGATCAGTTGTACTTTTTACAGCAGACTGTATCTAGTACATTGTGTTTTTTATGTACAAATGGTGTGGTTTTTCTACACGTAGATAAAGACATTGAGATTGTCTTGGACTTAAAAGTAAGACAATTGCTGGTTGAGTTAAATGGGCTTAGCCCAAAGATTTGACGTCTTCTGGGCTACCGAAGGGCACATAACGTATATTTAAAAGTCGAATATAGTAATAACCAGTCGCGATTGTGCATAGTACAGTGTATCCGATTTCAATTAACAAAAAGATCAGGCAAAAATGCAAAAGTGGAAAAACTGTTCGAGTGCTGCTAGTAGGAGGCTAATCCGACGTATTTTGTGACGAAAAATCGAATGGTGCAAACCGCGTTGCTCTCCGACCAATACTTTTGGCTGTAGCGACAATTGAATGATCATTGATGTCATAGTCACGTGCCCAGCAACGGCTCTTACTCCATGGAAACCAGGGAAATTTGCCATTTTTTAACAGCTGCCGATGCCTGGCCCAAATCCGCATCTTTTTGCACCTTATTGATGTGGGTCAGTGTTCAATTGTACTTTTTACAGCAGACTGTATCTAGTACCTTGTGTTTTTTATGTACAAATGGTGTGGTTTTTCTACACGTAGATAAAGACATTGAGATTGTCTTGGACTTAGAAGTAATACAAATGCTGGATGAGTTAAATGGGCTTAGCCCAAAGACTTGACGTCTTCTAAGCTACCGAAGGGCACATAACTTATAGTTAAAAGTTGAATATAGTAATGTCCAGTCGCGATGGTACATAGTAGAGTGTAGCCGATTTCAATTAACAAAAAGACCAGGCAAAAATGCAAAAGTGGAAAAACTGTTCCAGTGCTGCTGGTAAGAGGCTAATCCGACGTATTTTGTAACGAGAAATCGAATGGTGCAAACCGCGTTGCTCTCCGACCATTACTTTTGGCTGTAGCCAAAATTGAATGATCATTGATGTCATAGTCACGTGCCCAGCAACGGCTCTTACTCCATGGAAACCAGGGAAATTTGCAATTTTTTAAACAGCTGCCGATGCCTGGCCCAATTCCGCATCTTTTAGAACCTTATTGATGTGGGTCAGTGATCAGTTGTACTTTTTACAGCAGACTGTATCCAGTACATTGTGTTTTTTATGTACAAATGGTGTGGTTTTTCTACACGTAGATAAAGACATTGAGATTGTCTTGGACTTAGAAGTAAGACAATTGCTGAGTGAGTTAAATGGGTTTAGCCCAAAGATTTGACGTCTTCTGGGCTACCGAAGGGCACATAACTTATAGTCAAAAGTTGAATATAGTAATGACCAGTCGCGATGGTACACAGTACAGTGTAGCCGAATTCAATTAACAAAAAGACCAGGCAAAAATGCAAAAGTGGAAAAACTGATCCAGTGCTGCTGGTAAGAGGCTAATCCGACGTATTTTGTAACGAGAAATCGAATGGTGCAAATCGCGTTGCTCTCCGACCAATACTTTTGGCTGTAGCCACAATTGAATGATCATTGATGTCATAGTCACGTGCCCAGCAACGGCTCTTACTCCATGGAAACCAGGGAAATTTGCAATTTTTTAAACAGCTGCCGATGCCTGACCCAATTCCGCATCTTTTAGAACCTTATTGATGTGGGTCAGTGATCAGTTGTACTTTTTACAGCAGACTGTATCTAGTACTTTGTAGTTTTTATGTACAAATGGTGTGGTTTTTCTACACGTAGATAAAGACATTGAGATTGTCTTGGACTTAGAAGTAGGACAAATGCTGGATGAGTTAAATGGGTTTAGCCCAAAGATTTGACGTCTTCTGGGCTACCGAAGGGCACATAAGTTATAGTCAAAACTTGAATATAGTAATGACCATTCGCGATGGTACATAGTAGAGTGTGGCCGAATTCAATTAACAAAAAGACCAGGCAAAAATGCAAAAGTGGAAAAACTGTTCCAGTGCTGATGGTAGAAGACTAATCCGACGTATTTTGTGACGAGAAATCGAATGGTGCAAACCGCGTTGCTCTCCGACCTTTACTTTTGGCTGTAGCGACAATTGAATGATCATTGATGTCATAGTCACGTGCCCAGCAACAGCTCTTACTCCATGGAAACCAGGGAAATATGCAATTTTTTAACAGCTGCCGATGCCTGGCCCAATTCCACATCTATTAGAACCTTATAGATGTGGTTCAGTGATCAGTTGTACTTTTTACAGCAGACTGTATCTAGTACATTGTGTTTTTTATGTACAAATGGTGTGGTTTTTCTACACGTAGATAAAGACATTGAGATTGTCTTGGACTTAGAAGTAAGACAATTGCTGGTTGAGTTTAATGGGCTTAGCCCAAAAGATTTGACGTCTTCTGGGCTACCGAAGGGCACATAACGTATATTTAAAAGTTGAATATAGTAATGACCAGTCGCGATTGTGCATACTACAGTGTATCCGATTTCAATTAACAAAAAGACCAGGCAAAAATGCAAAAGTGGAAAAACTGTTCCAGTGCTGCTGGTAAGAGGCTAATCCGACGTATTTTGTGACGAGAAATCGAATAGTGCAAATCGCGTTGCTCTCCGACCAATACTTTTGGCTGTAGCGACAATTGAATGATCATTGATGTCATAGTCACGTGCCCAGCAACGGCTCTTACTCCATGGAAACCAGGGAAATTTGCAATTTTTTAAACAGCTGCCGATGCCTGACCCAATTCCGCATCTTTTAGAACCTTATTGATGTGGGTCAGTGATCAGTTGTACTTTTTACAGCAGACTGTATCTAGTACTTTGTAGTTTTTATGTACAAATGGTGTGGTTTTTCTACACGTAGATAAAGACATTGAGATTGTCTTGGACTTAGAAGTAGGACAAATGCTGGATGAGTTAAATGGGTTTAGCCCAAAGATTTGACGTCTTCTGGGCTACCGAAGGGCACATAACTTATAGTCAAAACTTGAATATAGTAATGACCATTCGCGATGGTACATAGTAGAGTGTGGCCGAATTCAATTAACAAAAGGACCAGGCAAAAATGCAAAAGTGGAAAAACTGTTCCAGTGCTGCTAGTAGGAGGCTAATCCGACGTATTTTGTAACGAGAAATCGAATGGTGCAAACCGCGTTGCTCTCCGACCAATACTTTTGGCTGTAGCGACAATTGAATGATCATTGATGTCATAGTCACGTGCCCAGCAACGGCTCTTACTCCATGGAAACCAGGGAAATTTGCCATTTTTTAACAGCTGCCGATGCCTGGCCCAAATCCGCATCTTTTTGCACCTTATTGATGTGGGTCAGTGTTCAATTGTACTTTTTACAGCAGACTGTATCTAGTACCTTGTGTTTTTTATGTACAAATGGTGTGGTTTTTCTACACGTAGATAAAGACATTGAGATTGTCTTGGACTTAGAAGTAATACAAATGCTGGATGAGTTAAATGGGCTTAGCCCAAAGATTTGACGTCTTCTAAGCTACAGAAGGGCACATAACTTATAGTCAAAACTTGAATATAGTAATGACCAGTCAAGATGGTACATAGTACAGTGTAGCCGATTTCAATTAACAAAAAGACCAGGCAAAAATGAAAAAGTGGAAAAACTGTTCCAGTGCTGCTGGTAGGAGACTAATACGACGTATTTTGTGACGAGAAATCGAATGGTGCAAACCGCGTTGCTCTCCGACCAATACTTTTGGCTGTAGCGCCAATTGAATGATCATTGATGACAAAATCACGTGCTTATCAACGGCTCTTACTCTATGGAAACCAGGGAAATTTGCCATTTTTTAAACAGCTGCCGATGCCTGGCCCAATTCCGCATCTTTTGGCACCTTATTGATGTGGGTCAGTGTTCAATTGTACTTTTTACAGCAGACTGTATCTAGTACTTTGTAGTTTTTATGTACAAATGGTGTGCTTTTTCTACACGTAGATAAAGACATTGAGATTGTCTTGGACTTAGAAGTAGGACAAATGCTGGATGAGTTAAATGGGTTTAGTCCAAAGATTTGACGTCTTCTGGGCTACCGAAGGGCACATAACTTATGGTCAAAACTTGAATATAGTAATGACCAGTCGCGATGGTACATAGTACAGTGTAGCCGATTTCAATTAACAAAAAGACCAGGCATAAATGCAAAAGTGAAAAAACTGTTCCAGTGCTGATGGTAGAGGACTAATCCGACGTATTTTGTGACGAGAAATCGAATGGTGCAAACCGCGTTGCTCTCCGACCATTACTTTTGGCTGTAGCCACAACTGAATGATCATTGATGTCATAGTCACGTGCCCAGCAACGGCTCTTACTCCATGGAAACCAGGGAAAAATGCAATTTTTTAACAGCTGCCCGATGCCTGGCCCAATTCCGCATATATTAGAACCTTATAGATGTGGTTCAGTGATCAGTTGTACTTTTTACAGCAGACTGTATCTAGTAACATTGTGTTTTTTATGTACAAATGGTGTGTTTTTTTTACACGTAGATAAAGACATTGAGATTGTCTTGGACTTAGAAGTAAGACAATTGCTGGTTGAGTTTAATGGGCTTAGCCCAAAAGATTTGACGTCTTCTGGGCTACCGAAGGGCACATAACGTATATTTAAAAAGTCGAATATAGTAATAACAAGTCGCGATTGTGCATAGTACAGTGTATCCGATTTCAATTAACAAAAAGATCAGGCAAAAATGCAAAAGTGGAAAAAACTGTTCGAGTGCTGCTAGTAGGAGGCTAATCCGACGTATTTTGTGACGAAAAATCGAATGGTGCAAACCGCGTTGCTCTCCGACCATTACTTTTGGCTGTAGCGACAATTGAATGATCATTGATATCATAGTCACGTGCCAGCAACAGCTCTTACTCCATGGAAACCAGGGAAATTTGCAATTTTTTTAAACAGCTGCCGATGCCTGGGCCAATTCCGCATGATTAAGAACCTTATTTATGTGGGGTCAGTGTTTAAGTGTACTTTTTACAGCAGACTGTATCTAGTACCTTGTGTTTTTTATGTACAAATGGTGTGGTTTTTCTACACGTAGATAAAGACATTGAGATTGTCTTGGACTTAGAAGTAAGACAATTGCTAGGTGACTTAAATGGGCTTAGCCCAAAGATTTGACCGTCTTCTGGGCTACCGAAGGGCACATAACGTATAGTTTAAAAGTTGAATATAGTTATGACCAGTCGCGATTGTACATAGTACAGTGTATCCGAATTCAATTAACAAAAGGACCAGGCAAAAATGCAAAAGTGGAAAAACTGTTCCAGTGCTGCTAGTAGGAGGCTAATCCGACGTATTTTGTAACGAGAAATCGAATGGTGCAAACCGCGTTGCTCTCCGACCAATACTTTTGGCTGTAGCGACAATTGAATGACCATTGATGTCATAGTCACGTGCCCAGCAACGGCTCTTACTCCATGGAAACCAGGGAAATTTGCCATTTTTTAACAGCTGCCGATGCCTGGCCCAAATCCGCATCTTTTTGCACCTTATTGATGTGGGTCAGTGTTCAATTGTACTTTTTACAGCAGACTGTATCTAGTTCTTTGTGTTTTTTTTATGTACAAATGGTGTGGTTTTTCTACACGTAGATAAAGACATTGAGATTGTCTTGGACTTAGAAGTAATACAAATGCTGGATGAGTTAAATGGGCTTAGCCCAAAGATTTGACGTCTTCTAAGCTACAGAAGGGCACATAACTTATAGTCAAAACTTGAATATAGTAATGACCAGTCGAGATGGTACATAGTACAGTGTAGCCGATTTCAATTAACAAAAAGACCAGGCAAAAAATGAAAAAGTGGAAAAACTGTTCCAGTGCTGCTGGTAGGAGACTAATACGACGTATTTTGTGACGAGAAATCGAATGGTGCAAACCGCGTTGCTCCTCCGACCAATACTTTTGACTGTAGCGCCAATTGAATGATCATTGATGAAAAAATCACGTGCTTATCAACGGCTCTTACTCTATGGAAACCAGGGAAATTTGCCATTTTTTAAACAGCTGCCGATGCCTGGCCCAATTCCGCATCTTTTGGCACCTTATTGATGTGGGTCAGTGTTCAATTGTACTTTTTACAGCAGACTGTATCTAGTACTTTGTAGTTTTTATGTACAAATGGTGTGCTTTTTCTACACGTAGATAAAGACATTGAGATTGTCTTGGACTTAGAAGTAGGACAAATGCTGGATGAGTTAAATGGGTTTAGTCCAAAGATTTGACGTCTTCTGGGCTACCGAAGGGCACATAACTTATGGTCAAAACTTGAATATAGTAATGACCAGTCGCGATGGTACATAGTACAGTGTAGCCGATTTCAATTAACAAAAAGACCAGGCATCAATGCAAAAGTGAAAAAACTGTTCCAGTGCTGATGGTAGAAGACTAATCCGACGTATTTTGTGACGAGAAATCGAATGGTGCAAACCGCGTTGCTCTCCGACCATTACTTTTGGCTGTAGCCGCAACTGAATGATCATTGATGTCATAGTCACGTGCCCAGCAACGGCTCTTACTCCATGGAAACCAGGGAAAAATGCAATTTTTTAACAGCTGCCGATGCCCTGGCCCAATTCCGCATATATTAGAACCTTATAGATGTGGTTCAGTGATCAGTTGTACTTTTTACAGCAGACTGTATCTAGTACATTGTGTTTTTTTATGTACAAATGGTGTGGTTTTTCTACACGTAGATAAAGACATTGAGATTGTCTTGGACTTAGAAGTAAGACAATTGCTGGTTGAGTTTAATGGGCTTAGCCCAAAAGATTTGACGTCTTCTGGCTACCGAAGGGCACATAACGTATATTTAAAAGTTGAAAATAGTAATGAACCAGTCGCGATTGTGCATAGTACAGTGTATCCGATTTCACTTAACAAAAAGACCAGGCAAAAATGCAAAAGTGGAAAAACTGTTCCAGTGCTGCTGGTAAGAGGCTAATCCGACGTATTTTGTGACGAGAAATCGAATAGTGCAAATCGCGTTGCTCTCCGACCAATACTTTTGGCTGTAGCGACAATTGAATGATCATTGATGTCATAGTCACGTGCCCAGCAACGGCTCTTACTCCATGGAAACCAGGAAATTTGCAATTTTTTAAACAGCTGCCGATGCCTGACCCAATTCCGCATCTTTTGATGTGGGTCAGTGATCAGTTGTACTTTTTACAGCAGACTGTATCTAGTACTTTGTAGTTTTTATGTACAAATGGTGTGGTTTTTCTACACGTAGATAAAGACATTGAGATTGTCTTGGACTTAGAAGTAGGACAAATGCTGGATGAGTTAAATGGGCTTAGCCCAAAGATTTGACGTCTTCTGGGCTACCGAAGGGCACATAACTTATAGTCAAAACTTGAATATAGTAATGACCATTCGCGATGGTACATAGTAGAGTGTGGCCGAATTCAATTAACAAAAAGACCACGCAAAAATGCAAAAGTGGAAAAACTGTTCCAGTGCTGATGGTAGAAGACTAATCCGACGTATTTTGTGACGAGAAATCGAATGGTGCAAACCGCGTTGCTCTCCGACCATTACTTTTGGCTGTAGCGACAATTGAATGATCATTGATGTCATAGTCACGTGCCCAGCAACAGCTCTTACTCCATGGAAACCAGGGAAATATGCAATTTTTTAACAGCTGCCGATGCCTGGCCCAATTCCACATCTATTAGAACCTTATAGATGTGGTTCAGTGATCAGTTGTACTTTTTACAGCAGACTGTATCTAGTACATTGTGTTTTTTATGTACGAATGGTGTGGTTTTTATGCACGTAGATAAAGACATTGAGATTGTCTTGGACTTAGAAGTAAGACAATTGCTGGATGAGTTAAATGGGCTTAGCCCAAAGATTTGACGTCTTCTGGGCTACCGAAGGGCACATAACTTATAGTTAAAAGTTGAATATAGTAATGACCAGTCGCGATTGTACATAGTACAGTGTAGCCGATTTCAAATTAACAAAAAGACCAGGCAAAAATGCAAAAGTGGAAAAACTGTTCCAGTGCTGCTGGTAAGAGGCTAATCCGACGTATTTTGTGACGAGAAATCGAATGGTGCAAACCTCGTTTCTCTCCCACCAATAGTTTTGGCTGTAGCGACAATTGAATGATCATTAATATCATAATCACGTGCCCAACAATGGCTCTTACTCCATGGAAACGATTGAAATTTGCAATTTTTTAAAGAGCTGCCGATGCCTGGCCCAATTCCGCATCTTTTGGCACCTTATTTATGTGGGTCAGTGTTTAAGTCTACTTTTTACAGCAGACTGTATCTAGTACTTTGTGTTTTTTATGTACAAATGGTGTGGTTTTTCTACACGTAGATAAAGACATTGAGATTGTCTTGGACTTAGAAGTAGGACAAATGCTGGATGAGTTAAATGGGCTTAGCCCAAAGATTTGACGTCTTCTGGGCTACCGAAGGGCACATAACTTATAGTCAAAACTTGAATATAGTAATGACCATTCGCGATGGTACATAGTAGAGTGTGGCCGAATTCAATTAACAAAAAGACCACGCAAAAATGCAAAAGTGGAAAAACTGTTCCAGTGCTGATGGTAGAAGACTAATCCGACGTATTTTGTGACGAGAAATCGAATGGTGCAAACCGCGTTGCTCTCCGACCATTACTTTTGGCTGTAGCGACAATTGAATGATCATTGATGTCATAGTCACGTGCCCAGCAACAGCTCTTACTCCATGGAAACCAGGGAAATATGCAATTTTTTAACAGCTGCCGATGCCTGGCCCAATTCCACATCTATTAGAACCTTATAGATGTGGTTCAGTGATCAGTTGTACTTTTTACAGCAGACTGTATCTAGTACATTGTGTTTTTTATGTACGAATGGTGTGGTTTTTATGCACGTAGATAAAGACATTGAGATTGTCTTGGACTTAGAAGTAAGACAATTGCTGGATGAGTTAAATGGGCTTAGCCCAAAGATTTGACGTCTTCTGGGCTACCGAAGGGCACATAACTTATAGTTAAAAGTTGAATATAGTAATGACCAGTCGCGATTGTACATAGTACAGTGTAGCCGATTTCAAATTAACAAAAAGACCAGGCAAAAATGCAAAAGTGGAAAAACTGTTCCAGTGCTGCTGGTAAGAGGCTAATCCGACGTATTTTGTGACGAGAAATCGAATGGTGCAAACCTCGTTTCTCTCCCACCAATAGTTTTGGCTGTAGCGACAATTGAATGATCATTAATATCATAATCACGTGCCCAACAATGGCTCTTACTCCATGGAAACGATTGAAATTTGCAATTTTTTAAAGAGCTGCCGATGCCTGGCCCAATTCCGCATCTTTTGGCACCTTATTTATGTGGGTCAGTGTTTAAGTCTACTTTTTACAGCAGACTGTATCTAGTACTTTGTGTTTTTTATGTACAAATGGTGTGGTTTTTCTACACGTAGATAAAGACATTGAGATTGTCTTGGACTTAGAAGTAAGACAATTGCTGGGTGAGTTAAATGGGTTTAGCCCAAAGATTTGACGTCTTCTGGGCTACCGAAGGGCACATAACTTATAGTTAAAAGTTGAATATAGTAATGTCCAGTCGCGATGGTACATAGTAGAGTGTAGCCGATTTCAATTAACAAAAAGAACAGGCAAAAATGCAAAAGTGGAAAAACTGTTCCAGTGCTGCTGGTAAGAGGCTAATCCGACGTATTTTGTAACGAGAAATCGAATGGTGCAAACCGCGTTGCTCTCCGACCATTACTTTTGGCTGTAGCCAAAATTGAATGATCATTGATGTCATAGTCACGTGCCCAGCAACGGCTCTTACTCCATGGAAACCAGGGAAATTTGCAATTTTTTAAACAGCTGCCGATGCCTGGCCCAATTCCGCATCTTTTAGAACCTTATTGATGTGGGTCAGTGATCAGTTGTACTTTTTACAGCAGACTGTATCCAGTACATTGTGTTTTTTATGTACAAATGGTGTGGTTTTTCTACACGTAGATAAAGACATTGAGATTGTCTTGGACTTAGAAGTAAGACAATTGCTGAGTGAGTTAAATGGGTTTAGCCCAAAGATTTGACGTCTTCTGGGCTACCGAAGGGCACATAACTTATAGTCAAAAAGTTGAATATAGTAATGACCAGTCGCGATGGTACACAGTACAGTGTAGCCGAATTCAATTAACAAAAAGACCAGGCAAAAATGCAAAAGTGGAAAAACTGATCCAGTGCTGCTGGTAAGAGGCTAATCCGACGTATTTTGTAACGAGAAATCGAATGGTGCAAACCGCGTTGCTCTCCGACCTTTACTTTTGGCTGTAGCGACAATTGAATGATCATTGATGTCATAGTCACGTGCCCAGCAACAGCTCTTACTCCATGGAAACCAGGGAAATATGCAATTTTTTAACAGCTGCCGATGCCTGGCCCAATTCCACATCTATTAGAACCTTATAGATGTGGTTCAGTGATCAGTTGTACTTTTTACAGCAGACTGTATCTAGTACATTGTGTTTTTTATGTACGAATGGTGTGGTTTTTATGCACGTAGATAAAGACATTGAGATTGTCTTGGACTTAGAAGTAAGACAATTGCTGGATGAGTTAAATGGGCTTAGCCCAAAGATTTGACGTCTTCTGGGCTACCGAAGGGCACATAACGTATATTTAAAAGTCGAATATAGTAATAACCAGTCGCGATTGTGCATAGTACAGTGTATCCGATTTCAATTAACAAAAAGTTCAGGCAAAAATGCAAAAGTGGAAAAACTGTTCGAGTGCTGCTAGTAGGAGGCTAATCTGACGTATTTTGTGACGAAAAATCGAATGGTGCAAACCGCGTTGCTCTCCGACCATTACTTTTGGCTGTAGCCACAATTGAATGATCATTGATATCATAGTCACGTGCCCAGCAACAGCTCTTCCTCCATGGAAACCAGGGAAATTTGCAATTTTTTAAACAGCTGCCGATGCCTGGGCCAATTCCGCATGATTAAGAACCTTATTTATGTGGGTCAGTGTTTAAGTGTACTTTTTACAGCAGACTGTATCTAGTACCTTTGTTATTTTTATGTACAAATGGTGTGGTTTTTCTACACGTAGATAAAGACATTGAGATTGTCTTGGACTTAGAAGTAAGACAATTGCTAGGTGACTTAAATGGGCTTAGCCCAAAGATTTGACGTCTTCTGGGCTACCGAAGGGCACATAACGTATAGTTAAAAGTTGAATATAGTAATGACCAGTCGCGATTGTACATAGTACAGTGTATCCGAATTCAATTAACAAAAAGACCAGGCAAAAGTGCAAAAGTGGAAAAACTGTTCCAGTGCTGCTAGTAGGAGGCTAATCCGACGTATTTTGTAACGAGAAATCGAATGGTGCAAACCGCGTTGCTCTCCGACCAATACTTTTGGCTGTAGCGACAATTGAATGACCAGTGATGTCATAGTCACGTGCCCAGCAACGGCTCTTACTCCATGGAAACCAGGGAAATTTGCCATTTTTTAACGGCTGCCGATGCCTGGCCCAAATCCGCATCTTTTTGCACCTTATTGATGTGGGTCAGTGTTCAATTGTACTTTTTACAGCAGACTGTATCTAGTTCTTTGTGTTTTTTATGTACAAATGGTGTGGTTTTTCTACACGTAGATAAAGACATTGAGATTGTCTTGGACTTAGAAGTAATACAAATGCTGGATGAGTTAAATGGGCTTAGCCCAAAGATTTGACGTCTTCTGGGCTACCGAAGGGCACATAACTTATAGTTAAAAGTTGAATATAGTAATGACCAGTCGCGATTGTACATAGTACAGTGTAGCCGATTTCAAATTAACAAAAAGACCAGGCAAAAATGCAAAAGTGGAAAAACTGTTCCAGTTCTGCTGGTAAGAGGCTAATCCGACGTATTTTGTGACGAGAAATCGAATGGTGCAAACCTCGTTTCTCTCCCACCAACAGTTTTGGCTGTAGCGACAATTGAATGATCATTAATATCATAGTCACGTGCCCAACAATGGCTCTTACTCCATGGAAACCATTGAAATTTGCAATTTTTTAAAGAGCTGCCGATGCCTGGCCCAATTTCGCATCTTTTGGCACCTTATTTATGTGGGTCAGTGTTTAAGTCTACATTTTACAGCAGACTGTATCTAGTACTTTGTGTTTTTTATGTACGAATGGTTTGGTTTTTCTACACGATGATAAAGACATTGAGATTGTCTTGGACTTAGAAGTAAGACAATTGCTGGGTGAGTTAAATGGGTTTAGCCCAAAGATTTGACGTCTTCTGGGCTACCGAAGGGCACATAACTTATAGTTAAAAGTTGAATATAGTAATGACCAGTCGCGATGGTACATAGTAGAGTGTAGCCGATTTCAATTAACAAAAAGACCAGGCAAAAATGCAAAAGTGGAAAAACTGTTCCAGTGCTGCTGGTAAGAGGCTAATCCGACGTATTTTGTAACGAGAAATCGAATGGTGCAAACCGCGTTGCTCTCCGACCATTACTTTTGGCTGTAGCCAAAATTGAATGATCATTGATGTCATAGTCACGTGCCCAGCAACGGCTCTTACTCCATGGAAACCAAGGAAATTTGCAATTTTTTAAACAGCTGCCGATGCCTGGGCCAATTCCGCATCTTTTAGAACCTTATTGATGTGGGTCAGTGATCAGTTGTACTTTTTACAGCAGACTGTATCTAGTACCTTTGTTATTTTTATGTACAAATGGTGTGGTTTTTCTACACGTAGATAAAGACATTGAGATTGTCTTGGACTTAGAAGTAAGACAATTGCTGGGTGACTTAAATGGGCTTAGCCCAAAGATTTGACGTCTTCTGGGCTACCGAAGGGCACATAACTTATAGTTAAAAGTTGAATATAGTAATGACCAGTCGCGATGGTACATAGTACAGTGTAGCCGATTTCAATTAACAAAAAGACCAGGCAAAAATGCAAAAGTGGAAAAACTGTTCCAGTGCTGCTGGTAAGAGGCTAATCCGACGTATTTTGTCAAGAGAAATCGAATGGTGCAAACCGCGTTGCTCTCCGACCAATACTTTTGGCTGTAGCGACAATTGAATGATCATTGATGTCATGGTCACGTGCCCAGCAACAGCTCTTACTCCATGGAAACCAGGGAAATTTGCAATTTTTTAACAGCCGCCGATGCCTGGGCCAATTCCGAATCTTTTAGAACCTTATTTATGTGGGTCAGTGATCAGTTGTACTTTTTACAGCAGACTGTATCTAGTACATTGTGTTTTTTATGTACAAATGGTGTGGTTTTTCTACACGTAGATAAAGACATTGAGATTGTCTTGGACTTAAAAGTAAGACAATTGCTGGTTGAGTTAAATGGGCTTAGCCCAAAGATTTGACGTCTTCTGGGCTACCGAAGGGCACATAACGTATATTTAAAAGTTGAATATAGTAATAACCAGTCGCGATTGTGCATAGTACAGTGTATCCGATTTCAATTAACAAAAAGATCAGGCAAAAATGCAAAAGTGGAAAAACTGTTCGAGTGCTGCTAGTAGGAGGCTAATCCGACGTATTTTGTGACGAAAAATCGAATGGTGCAAACCGCGTTGCTCTCCGACCATTACTTTTGGCTGTAGCCACAATTGAATGATCATTGATATCATAGTCACGTGCCCAGCAACAGCTCTTACTCCATGGAAACCAGGGAAATTTGCAATTTTTTAAACAGCTGCCGATGCCTGGGCCAATTCCGCATGATTAAGAACCTTATTTATGTGGGTCAGTGTTTAAGTGTACTTTTTACAGCAGACTGTATCTAGTACCTTCTGTTTTTTATGTACAAATGGTGTGGTTTTTCTACACGTAGATAAAGACATTGAGATTGTCTTGGACTTAGAAGTAAGACAATTGCTAGGTGACTTAAATGGGCTGAGCCCAAAGATTTGACGTCTTCTGGGCTACCGAAGGGCACATAACGTATAGTTAAAAGTTGAATATAGTAATGACCAGTCGCGATTGTACATAGTACAGTGTATCCGAATTCAATTAACAAAAAGACCAGGCAAAAATGCAAAAGTGGAAAAACTGTTCCAGTGCTGCTGGTAAGAGGCTAATCCGACGTATTTTGTAACGAGAAATCGAATGGTGCAAACCGCGTTGCTCTCCGACCGATACTTTTGGCTGTAGCGACAATTAAATGATCATTGATGTCATAGTCACGTGCCCAGCAACGGCTCTTACTCCATGGAAACCAGGGAAATATGCAATTTTTTGACAGCTGCCGATGCCTGGCCCAATTCCGCATCTATTAGAATCTTATAGATGTGGTTCAGTGAACAGTTGTACTTTTTACAGCAGACTGTATTTAGTACATTGTGTTTTTTATGTACGAATGGTGTGGTTTTTCTACACGTAGATAAAGACATTGAGATTGTCTTGGACTTAGAAGTAAGACAATTGCTGGGTGAGTTAAATGGGTTTACCCCAAAGATTTGACGTCTTCTGGGCTACCGAAGGGCACATAACTTATAGTCAAAAGTTGAATATAGTAATGACCAGTCGCGATGGTACATAGTAGAGTGTAGCCGAATTCAATTAACAAAAAGACCAGGCAAAAGTGCAAAAGTGGAAAAACTGTGTCAGTGCTGCTGGTAAAAGGCTAATCCGACGTATTTTGTAACGAGAAATCGAATGGTGCAAACCGCGTTGCTCTCCGACCAATACTTTTGGCTGTAGCGACAATTGAATGATCATTGATGTCATGGTCACGTGCCCAGCAACAGCTCTTACTCCATGGAAACAAGGGAAATTTCCAATTTTTTAAACAGCTGCCGATGCCTGGGCCAATTCCGCATCTTTTTGCACCTTACTGATATGGGTGAGTGATCAGTTGTACTTTTTACAGCAGACTGTATCTAGTACATTGTGTTTTTTATGTACAAATGGTGTGGTTTTTCTACACGTAGATAAAGACATTGAGATTGTCTTGGACTTAGAAGTAAGACAATTGCTGAGTGAGTTAAATGGGCTTAGCCCAAAGATTTGACGCCTTCTGGGCTACCGAAGGGCACATAACGTATATTTAAAAGTTGAATATAGTAATGACCAGTCGCGATTGTGCACAGTACAGTGTATCCGATTTTAATTAACAAAAAGACCAGGCAAAAATGCAAAAGTGGAAAAACTGTTCCAGTGCTGCTGGTAAGAGGCTAATCCGACGTATTTTGTGACGAAAAATCGAATGGTGCAAACCGCATTGCTCTCCGACCAATACTTTTGGCTGTAGCCACAACTGAATGATCATTGATGACAACATCACGTGCAAAGCAACGGCTTTTACTCCATGGAAACCAGGGAAATTTGCAATTTTTTCAACAGCTGCCGATGCCTGGGCCAATTCCGCATCTTTTAGAACCTTATTGATGTGGGTCAGTGATCAGTTGTACTTTTTACAGCAGACTGTATCTAGTACCTTGTGTTTTTTATGTACAAATGGTGTGGTTTTTCTACACGTAGATAAAGACATTGAGATTGTCTTGGACTTAGAAGTAAGACAACTGCTGAGTGTGTTAAATGGGCTTAGCCCAAAGATTTGACGTCTTCTGGGCTACCGAAGGGCATATAACTTATAGTTAAAAGTTGAATATAGTAATGACCAGTCGCGATTGTACATAGTACATTTTAGCCGATTTCAATTAACAAAAAGACCAGGCAAAAATGAAAAAGTGGAAAAACTGTTCCAGTGCTGCTGGTAAGATGCTAATCCGACGTATTTTTTGACGAGAAATCGAAAGGAGCAAACCGCGTTGCTCTCCGACCAATACTTTTGGCTGTAGCGACAATTGAATGATCATTGATATTATAGTCACGTGCCCAGCAACGGCTCTTACTCCATGGAAACCAGGGAAATTTGCAATTTTTTAAACAGCTGCCGATGCCTGGGCCAATTCCGCATCTTTTAGAACCTCTTTGGTGTGGGTCAGTGATCAGTTGTACTTTTTACAGCAGACTGTATCTAGTACCTCTTTTTTTTATGTACAAATGGTGTGGTTTTTCTACACGTAGATAAAGACATTGAGATTGTCTTGGACTTAGAAGTAAGACAAATGCTGGATGAGTTAAATGGGCTTAGCCCAAAGATTTGACGTCTTCTGAGCTACAGAAGGGCACATAACTTATAGTCAAAACTTGAATATAGTAATGACCAGTCGAGATGGTACATAGTAGAGTGTAGCCGATTTCCATTAACAAAAAGACCAGGCAAAAATCCAAAAGTGGAAACACTGTTCCAGTGCTGCTGGTAAAAGGCTAATGCCACGTATTTTGTGACGAGAAATCGAATGGTGCAAACCGCGTTGCTCTCCGACCATTACTTTTGGCTGTAGCGACAATTAAATGATCATTGATGTCGTAGTCACGTGCCCAGCAACGGCTCTTACTCCATGGAAACCAGGGAAATATGCAATTTTTTGACAGCTGCCGATGCCTGGCCCAATTCCGCATCTATTAGAATCTTATAGATGTGGTTCAGTGAACAGTTGTACTTTTTACAGCAGACTGTATTTAGTACATTGTGTTTTTTATGTACAAATGGTGTGGTTTTTCTACACGTAGATAAAGACATTGAGATTGTCTTGGACTTAGAAGTAAGACAATTGCTGGGTGAGTTAAATGGGTTTACCCAAAGATTTGACGTCTTCTGGGCTACCGAAGGGCACATAACTTATAGTCAAAAGTTGAATATAGTAATGACCAGTCGCGATGGTACATAGTAGAGTGTAGCCGAATTCAATTAACAAAAAGACCAGGCAAAAGTGCAAAAGTGGAAAAACTGTTTCAGTGCTGCTGGTAAGAGGCTAATCCGACGTATTTTGTAACGAGAAATCGAATGGTGCAAACCGCGTTGCTCTCCGACCAATACTTTTGGCTGTAGCGACAATTGAATGATCATTGATGTCATAGTCACGTGCCCAACAACGGCTCTTACTCCATGGAAACCAGGGAAATTTGCCATTTTTTAAAACAGCTGCCGATGCCTGGGCCAATTCCGCATCTTTTAGAACCTTATTGATGTGGGTCAGTGATCAGTTGTACTTTTGACAGCAGACTGTATCAAGTACCTTTGTTTTTTTTTAGTACAAATGGTGTGGTTTTTCTACACGTAGATAAAGACATTGAGATTGTCTTGGACTTAGAAGTAAGACAATTGCTAAGTGACTTAAATAGGCTTAGCCCAAAGATTTGACGTCTTCTGGGCTACCGAAGGGCACATAACTTATAGTCAAAAGTTCAATATAGTAATGACCAGTCGCGATTGTACATAGTACAGTGTATCCGATTTCAAATTAACAAAAAGACCAGGCAAAAATGCAAAAGTGGAAAAACTGTTCCAGTGCTGCTGGTAGGAGGCTAATCCGACGTATTTTGTGACCAGAAATCGAATAGTGCAAACCGCGTTGCTCTCCGACCAATACTTTTGGCTGTAGCGACAATTGAATGATCATTGATGTCATGGTCACGTGCCCAGCAACAGCTCTTACTCCATGGAAACAAGGGAAATTTGCAATTTTTTAAACAGCTGCCGATGCCTGGGCCAATTCCGCATCTTTTTGCACCTTACTGATATGGGTTAGTGATCAGTTGTACTTTTTACAGCAGACTGTATCTAGTACATTGTGTTTTTTATGTACAAATGGTGTGGTTTTTCTACACGTAGATAAAGACATTGAGATTGTCTTGGACTTAGAAGTAAGACAATTGCTGAGTGAGTTAAATGGGCTTAGCCCAAAGATTTGACGTCTTCTGGGCTACCGAAGGGCACATAACGTATATTTAAAAGTTGAATATAGTAATGACCAGTCGCGATTGTGCACAGTACAGTGTATCCGATTTTAATTAACAAAAAGACCAGGCAAAAATGCAAAAGTGGAAAAACTGTTCCAGTGCTGCTGGTAAGAGGCTAATCTGACGTATTTTGTGACGAAAAATCGAATGCTGCAAACCGCATTGCTGTCCGACCAATACTTTTGGCTGTAGCCACAACTGAATGATCATTGATGACAACATCACGTGCAAAGCAACGGCTTTTACTCCATGGAAACCAGGGAAATTTGCAATTTTTTCAACAGCTGCCGATGCCTGGGCCAATTCCGCATCTTTTAGAACCTTATTGATGTGGGTCAGTGATCAGTTGTACTTTTTACAGCAGACTGTATCTAGTACCTTGTGTTTTTTATGTACAAATGGTGTGGTTTTTCTACACGTAGATAAAGACATTGAGATTGTCTTGGACTTAGAAGTAAGACAACTGCTGAGTGTGTTAAATGGGCTTAGGCCAAAGATTTGACGTCTTCTGGGCTACCGAAGGGCATATAACTTATGGTCAAAAGTTGAAGATAGTAATGACCAGTCGCGATTGTACATAGTACATTGTAGCCGATTTCAATTAACAAAAAGACCAGGCAAAAATGAAAAAGTGGAAAAACTGTTCCAGTGCTGCTGGTAGGAGACTAATCCGACGTATTTTGTGACGAGAAATCGAATGGTGCAAACCGCGTTGCTCTCCGACCATTAGTTTTGGCTGTATCGACAATTGAATGATCATTGATGTCATAGTCACGTGCCCAGCAACGGCTCTTACTCCATGGAAACCAGGGAAATTTGCAATTTTTTAAACAGCTGCCGATGCCTTGGCCAGTTCCGCATCTATTAGAACCTTATAGATGTGGGTCAGTGTTGAAGTGTACTTTTTTACAGCAGACTGTATCTAGTACATTGTGTTTTTTATGTACAAATGGTGTGGTTTTTCTACACGTAGATAAAGACATTGAGATTGTCTTGGACTTAGAAGTAAGACAATTGCTGAGTGAGTTAAATGGGATTAGCCCAAAGATTTGACGTCTTCTGGGCTACCGAAGGGCATATAACTTATAGTCAAAACTTGAATATAGTAATGACCAGTCGCGATGGTACATAGTACACTTTAGCCGATTTCAATTAACAAAAAGACCAGGCAAAAATGCAAAAGTGGAAAAACTGTTCCAGTGCTGCTGGTAAGAGGCTAATCCGACGTATTTTTTGACGAGAAATCGAATGGTGCAAACCGCGTTGCTCTCCGACCAATACTTTTGGCTGTAGCGACAATTGAATGATCATTGATATTATAGTCACGTGCCCAGCAACAGCTCTTACTCCATGGAAACCAGGGAAATTTGCAATTTTTTAAACAGCTGCCGATGCCTGGGCCAATTCCGCATCTTTTAGAACCTTATTGGTGTGGGTCAGTGATCAGTTGTACTTTTTACAGCAGACTGTATCTAGTACCTCTTTTTTTTATGTACAAATGGTGTGGTTTTTCTACACGTAGATAAAGACATTGAGATTGTCTTGGACTTAGAAGTAAGACAAATGCTGGATGAGTTAAATGGGCTTAGCTCAAAGATTTGACGTCTTCTGAGCTACAGAAGGGCACATAACTTATAGTCAAAACTTGAATTTAGTAATGACCAGTTGAGATGGTACATAGTACAGTGTAGCCGATTTCAATTAACAAAAAGACCAGGCAAAAATGCAAAAGTGGAAAAACTGTTCCAGTGCTGCTGGTAAGAGGCTAATCCGACGTATTTTGTAACGAGAAATCGAATGGTGCAAACCGCGTTGCTCTCCGACCAATACTTTTGGCTGTAGCGACAATTCAATGATCATTGATGTCATAGTCACGTGCCCAGCAACGGCTTTTACTCCATGGAAACCAGGGAAATTTGCAATTTTCTAACAGCTGCCGATGCCTGGCCCAAATCCGCATCTTTTTGCACCTTATTGATGTGGGTCAGTGTTCAATTGTACTTTTTACAGCAGACTGTATCTAGTTCTTTGTGTTTTTTATGTACAAATGGTGTGGTTTTTCTACACGTAGATAAAGACATTGAGATTGTCTTGGACTTAGAAGTAAGACAAATGCTGAGTGAGTTAAATGGGCTTAGCCCAAAGATTTGACGTCTTTTGAGCTACAGAAGGGCACATAACTTATAGTCAAAACTTGAATATAGTAATGACCAGTCGAGATGGTACATAGTACAGTGTAGCCGATTTCAATTAACAAAAAGACCAGGCAAAAATGCAAAAGTGGAAAAACTGTTCCAGTGCTGCTGGTAGGAGACTAATCCGACGTATTTTGTGACGAGAAATCGAATGGTGCAAACCGCGTTGCTCTCCGACCGATACTTTTGGCTGTAGCGACAATTGAATGATCATTGATGTCGTAGTCACCGTGCCCAGCAACGGCTCTTACTCCATGGAAACCAGGGAAATATGCAATTTTTTGACAGCTGCCGATGCCTGGCCCAATTCCGCATCTATTAGAACCTTATAGATGTGGTTCAGTGATCAGTTGTACTTTTACAGCAGACTGTATCTAGTACATTGTGTTTTTTATGTACGAATGGTGTGGTTTTTCTACACGTAGATAAAGACATTGAGATTGTCTTGGACTTAGAAGTAAGACAATTGCTGAGTGAGTTAAATGGGCTTAGCCCAAAGATTTGACGTCTTCTGGGCTACCGAAGGGCACATAACTTATAGTCAAAACTTGAATATAGTAATGACCAGTGGCGATGGTACATAGTACATTGTAGTCGATTTCAACAAAAGACCAGGCAAAAATGCAAAAGTGGAAAAACTGTTCCAGTGCTGCTGGTAGAAGACTAATCCGACGTATTTTGTGACGAGAAATCGAATAGTGCAAACCGCGTTGCTCTCCGACCATTACTTTTGGCTGTAGCCACAACTGAATGATCATTGATATCATAGTCACGTGCCCAGCAACGGCTCTTACCCCATGGAAACCAGGAAAATTTGCAATTTTTTGACAGCTGCCGATGCCTGGCCCAATTCCGCATCTTTTTGCACTTATTGATGTGGGTCAGTGTTCAATTGTACTTTTTACAGCAGACTGTATCTAGTACTTTGTGTTTTTTATGTACAAATGGTGTGGTTTTTCTACACGTAGATAAAGACATTGAGATTGTCTTGGACTTAGAAGTAAGACAATTGCTGGGTGAGTTAAATGGGCTTAGCCCAAAGATTTGACGTCTTCTGGGCTACCGAAGGCACATAACTTATAGTTAAAAGTTGAATATAGTAATGACCAGTCGCGATTGTACATAGTACAGTGTAGCCGATTTCAATTAACAAAAAGACCAGGCAAAAATGCAAAAGTGGAAAAACTGTTCCAGTGCTGCTGGTAAGAGGCTAATCTGACGTATTTTGTGACGAAAAATCGAATGGTGCAAACCGCATTGCTCTCCGACCAATACTTTTGGCTGTAGCCACAATTGAATGATCATTGATGACAACATCACGTGCAAAGCAACGGCTTTTACTCTATGGAAACCAAGGAAATTTGCAATTTTTTCAACAGCTGCCGATGCCTGGGCCATATCCGCATGATTAAGAACCTTATTTATGTGGGTCAGTGTTTAAGTATACTTTTTACAGCCGACTGTATCTAGTACCTTGTGTTTTTTATGTACAAATGGTGTGCTTTTTCTACACGTAGATAAAGACATTGAGATTGTCTTGGACTTAGAAGTAAGACAATTGCTGGGTGACTTAAATGGGCTTAGCCCAAAGATTTGACGTCTTCTGGGCTACCGAAGGGCACATAACGTATAGTTAAAAGTTGAATATAGTAATGACCAGTCGCGATGGTACATAGTACAGTGTATCCGATTTCAATTAACAAAAAAACCAGGCAAAAATGCAAAAGTGGAAACACTGTTCCAGTGCTGCTGGTAAGAGGCTAATCCGACGTATTTTGCGACGAGAAATCGAAAGGAGCAAACCGCGTTGCTCTCCGACCAATACTTTTGGCTGTAGCGACAATTGAATGATCATTGATGTCATAGTCACGTGCCCAGCAACGGCTCTTACTCCATGGAAACCAGGGAAATTTGCAATTTTTTAAACAGCTGCCGATGCCTGGGCCAATTCCGCATCTTTTAGAACCTTATTGATGTGGGTCAGTGATCAGTTGTACTTTTTACAGCAGACTGTATCTAGTACCTTGTGTTTTTTATGTACAAATGGTGTGGTTTTTCTACACGTAGATAAAGACATTGAGATTGTCTTGGACTTAGAAGTAAGACAATTGCTGAGTGAGTTAAATGGGTTTACCCCAAATATTTGACGTATTCTGGGCTACCGAAGGGCACATAACTTATAGTCAAAAGTTGAATATAGTAATGACCAGTCGCGATGGTACATAGTACAGTGTAGCCGAATTCAATTAACAAAAAGACCAGGCAAAAATGCAAAAGTGGAAAAACTGTTTCAGTGCTGCTGGTAAGAGGCTAATCCGACGTATTTTGTAACGAGAAATCGAATGGTGCAAACCGCGTTGCTCTCCGACTAATACTTTTGGCTATAGCGACAATTGAATGATCATTGATGTCATAGTCACGTGCCCAACAACGGCTCTTACTCCATGGAAACCAGGGAAATTTGCAATTTTTTAAACAGCTGCCGATGCCTGGGCCAATTCCGCATCTTTTAGAACCTTATTGATGTGGGTCAGTGATCAGTTGTACTTTTGACAGCAGACTGTATCAAGTACCTTTGTTTTTTTTTAGTACAAATGGTGTGGTTTTTCTACACGTAGATAAAGACATTGAGATTGTCTTGGACTTAGAAGTAAGACAATTGCTGAGTGACTTAAATGGGCTTAGCCCAAAGATTTGACGTCTTCTGGGCTACCGAAGGGCACATAACTTATAGTCAAAAGTTGAATATAGTAATGACCAGTCGCGATTGTACATAGTACAGTGTATCCGATTTCAAATTAACAAAATGACCAGGCAAAAATGCAAAAGTGGAAAAAACTGTTCCAGTGCTGCCGGTAGGAGGCTAATCCGACGTATTTTGTGACGAGAAATCGAATAGTGAAAACCGCGTTGCTCTCCGACCATTACTTTTGGCTGTAGCCACAATTGAATGATCATTGATATCATAGTCCACGTGCCCAGCAACGGCTCTTACCCCATGGAAACCAGGGAAATATGCAATTTTTTAACAGCTGCCGATGCCTGGCCCAATTCCGCATCTTTTTGCACCTTATTGATGTGGGTCAGTGTTCAATTGTACTTTTTACAGCAGACTGTATCTAGTACTTTGTGTTTTTTTATGTACAAATGGTGTGGTTTTTTCACGTAGATAAAGACATTGAGATTGTCTTGGGCTTAGAAGTAAGACAATTGCTGGGTGAGTTAAATGGGCTTAGCCCAAAGATTTGACGTCTTCTGGGCTACCGAAGGGCACATAACTTATAGTTAAAACTTGAATATAGTAACGACCAGTCGCGATTGTACATAGTACAGTATAGCCGATTTCAATTAACAAAAAGACCACGCAAAAATGCAAAAGTGGAAAAACTGTTCCAGTGCTGCTGGTAGGAGACTAATCCGACGTATTTTGTGACGGGAAATCGAATGGTGCAAACCGCGTTGCTCTCCGACCAATACTTTTGGCTGTAGCGACAATTGAATGATCATTGATGTCATGGTCACGTGCCCAGCAACAGTCTTACTCTATGGAAACCAGGGAAATTTCCACTTTTTTAAACAGCTGCCGATGCCTGGGCCAATTCCGCATCTTTTGGCACCTTATTGATGTGGGTGAGTGATCAGTTGTACTTTTTACAGCAGACTGTATCTAGTTCTTTGTGTTTTTTATGTACAAATGGTGTGGTTTTTCTACACGTAGATAAAGACATTGAGATTGTCTTGGACTTAGAAGTAAGACAATTGCTGAGTGAGTTAAATGGGTTTACCCCAAATATTTGACGTATTCTGGGCTACCGAAGGGCACATAACTTATAGTCAAAAGTTGAATATAGTAATGACCAGTCGCGATGGTACATAGTACAGTGTAGCCGAATTCAATTAACAAAAAGACCAGGCAAAAATGCAAAAGTGGAAAAACTGTTTCAGTGCTGCTGGTAAGAGGCTAATCCGACGTATTTTGTAACGAGAAATCGAATGGTGCAAACCGCGTTGCTCTCCGACTAATACTTTTGGCTGTAGCGACAATTGAATGATCATTGATGTCATAGTCACCTGCCCAACAACGGCTCTTACTCCATGGAAACCAGGGAAATTTGCAATTTTTTAAACAGCTGCCGATGCCTGGGCCAATTCCGCATCTTTTAGAACCTTATTGATGTGGGTCAGTGATCAGTTGTACTTTTGACAGCAGACTGTATCAAGTACCTTTGTTTTTTTTTAGTACAAATGGTGTGGTTTTTCTACACGTAGATAAAGACATTGAGATTGTCTTGGACTTAGAAGTAAGACAATTGCTGAGTGACTTAAATGGGCTTAGCCCAAAGATTTGACGTCTTCTGGGCTACCGAAGGGCACATAACTTATAGTCAAAAGTTGAATATAGTAATGACCAGTCGCGATTGTACATAGTACAGTGTATCCGATTTCAAATTAACAAAATGACCAGGCAAAAATGCAAAAGTGGAAAAACTGTTCCAGTGCTGACGGTAGGAGGCTAATCCGACGTATTTTGTGACGAGAAATCGAATAGTGAAAACCGCGTTGCTCTCCGACCATTACTTTTGGCTGTAGCCACAATTGAATGATCATTGATATCATAGTCACGTGCCCAGCAACGGCTCTTACCCCATGGAAACCAGGGAAATATGCAATTTTTTAACAGCTGCCGATGCCTGGCCCAATTCCGCATCTTTTTGCACCTTATTGATGTGGGTCAGTGTTCAATTGTACTTTTTACAGCAGACTGTATCTAGTACTTTGTGTTTTTTATGTACAAATGGTGTGGTTTTTCTACACGTAGATAAAGACATTGAGATTGTCTTGGGCTTAGAAGTAAGACAATTGCTGGGTGAGTTAAATGGGCTTAGCCCAAAGATTTGACGTCTTCTGGGCTACCGAAGGGCACATAACTTATAGTTAAAAGTTGAATATAGTAACGACCAGTCGCGATTGTACATAGTACAGTATTGCCGATTTCAATTAACAAAAAGACCACGCAAAAATGCAAAAGTGGAAAAACTGTTCCAGTGCTGCTGGTAGGAGACTAATCCGACGTATTTTGTGACGGGAAATCGAATGGTGCAAACCGCGTTGCTCTCCGACCAATACTTTTGGCTGTAGCGACAATTGAATGATCATTGATGTCATGGTCACGTGCCCAGCAACAGTCTTACTCTATGGAAACCAGGGAAATTTGCCATTTTTTAAACAGCTGCCGATGCCTGGGCCAATTCCGCATCTTTTGGCACCTTATTGATGTGGGTGAGTGATCAGTTGTACTTTTTACAGCAGACTGTATCTAGTACATTGTGTTTTTTATGTACAAATGGTGTGGTTTTTCTACACGTAGATAAAGACATTGAGATTGTCTTGGACTTAGAAGTAAGACAATTGCTGAGTGAGTTAAATGGGCTTAGCCCAAAGATTTGACGTCTTCTGGGCTACCGAAGGGCACATAACGTATATTTAAAAGTTGAATATAGTAATGACCAGTCGCGATTGTGCATAGTACAGTGTATCCGATTTCAATTAACAAAAAGACCAGGCAAAAATGCAAAAGTGGAAAAACTGTTCCAGTGCTGCTGGTAAGAGGCTAATCCGACGTATTTTGTGACGAGAAATCGAATGGTGCAAACCGCGTTGCTCTCCCACCAATACTTTTGGCTGTAGCGACAATTGAATGATCATTGATGTCATAGTCACGTGCCCAACAACGGCTCTCACTCCATGGAAACCAGGGAAATTTGCAATTTTTTAAACACCTGCCGATGCCTGGCCCAATTCCGCATCTTTTGGCACCTTATTTATGTGGGTCAGTGTTTAAGTCTACTTTTTACAGCAGACTGTATCTAGTACTTTGTGTTTTTTATGTACGAATGGTGTGGTTTTTCTACACGTAGATAAAGACATTGAGATTGTCTTGGACTTAGAAGTAAGACAATTGCTGAGTGAGTTAAATGGGCTTAGCCCAAAGATTTGACGTCTTCTGGGCTACCGAAGGGCACAAAACTTATAGTTAAAACTTGAATATAGTAATGACCAGTCGCGACGGTACATAGTAGAGTGTAGCCGATTTCAATGAACAAAAAGACCAGGCAAAAATGCAAAAGTGGAAAAACTGTTCCAGTGCTGCTGGTAAGAGGCTAATCCGACGTACTTTGTGACGAAAAATCGAATGGTGCAAACCACGTTGCTCTCCAACCAATACTTTTGGCTGTAGCCACAATTGAATGATCATTGATGACTAAATCACGTGCCTAGCAACGGCTCTTACTCCATGGAAACCAGGGAAATTTGCATTTTTTAAACAGCTGCCCATGCCTGGCCCAATTCCGCATCTTTTGGCACCTTATTGATGTGGGTCAGTGTTCAATTTTACTTTTTACAGCAGACTGTATCTAGTACATTGTGTTTTTTATGTACAAATGGTGTGGTTTTTCTACACGTAGATAAAGACATTGAGATTGTCTTGGACTTAGAAGTAAGACAATTGCTGGTTGAGTTAAATGGGTTTAGCCCAAAGATTTGACGTCTTCTGGGCTACAGAAGGGCACATAACATATATTTAAAAGTTGAATATAGTAATGACCAGTCGCGATTGTGCATAGTACAGTGTATCCGATTTCAATTAACAAAAAGACCAGGCAAAAATGAAAAAGTGGAAAAACTGTTCCAGTGCTGCTGGTAAGAGGCTAATCTGACGCCTTTTGTGACGAAAAATCGAATGGTGCAAACCGCGCTGCTCTCCGACCAATACTTTTGGCTGTAGCTACAATTGAATGATCATTGATGACAACATCACGTGCCCAGCAACGGCTTTTACTCCATGGAAACCAGGGAAATTTGCAATTTTTTCAACAGCTGCCGATGCCTGGGCCAATTCCGCATCTTTTAGAACCTTATTGATGTGGGTCAGTGATTAGTTGTACTTTTTACAGCAGACTGTATCTAGTACCTTGTGTTTTTTATGTACAAATGGTGTGGTTTTTCTACACGTAGATAAAGACATTGAGATTGTCTTGGACTTAGAAGTAAGACAATTGCTGGGTGAGTTAAATGGGCTTACCCCAAAGATTTGACGTCTTCTGGGCTACCGAAGGGCACATAACTTATAGTCAAAACTTGAATATAGTAATGACCAGTCGCGATGGTACATAGTAGAGTGTAGCCGATTTCAATTAACATAAAGACCAGGCAAAAATGCAAAAGTGGAAAAACTGTTCCAGTGCTGCTGGTAAGAGGCTAATGCGACGTATTTTGTGACGACAAATCGAATGGTGCAAACCGCGTTGCTCTCCGACCAATACTTTTGGCTGTAGCCACAATTGAATGATCATTGATGACAAAATCACGTGCCTAGCAACGGCTCTTACTCCATGGAAACCATTGAAATTTGCAATTTTTTAAACAGCTGCCGATGCCTGGGCCAATTCCGCATCTATTAAAACCTTATTAATGTGGGTCAGTGTTTAAGTGTACTTTTTACAGCAGACTGTATCTAGTACTTTGTAGTTTTTATGTACAAATGGTGTGGTTTTTCTACACGTAGATAAAGACATTGAGATTGTCTTGGACTTAGAAGTAAGACAAATGCTGAGTGACTTAAATGGGCTTAGCCCAAAGATTTGACGTCTTCTGGGCTACCGAAGGGCACATAACTTATAATCAAAAGTTAAATATAATAATGACCAGTCGCAATTGTACATAGTACATTGCAGCCGAATTTAATTAACAAAAAGACCACGCAAAAATGAAAAAGTGTAAAAACTGTTCCAGTGCTGCTGGTAACAGGCTAATCCGACGTATTTTGTGACGAGAAATCGAATGGGGTAAACGGCGTTGCTCTCCGTCCAATACTTTTGGCTGTAGCGACAATTGAATGATCATTGATGTCATAGTCACGTGCCCAGCAACGGCTCTTACTCCATGGAAACCAATGAAATTTGCAATTTTTTAAACAGCTGCCGATGCCTGGGCCAATTCCGCATCTTTTAGAACCTTATTGATGTGGTTCAGTGATCAGTTGTACTTTTTACAGCAGACTGTATCTAGTAACTTGTGTTTTTTATGTACAAATGGTGTGGTTTTTCTACACGTAGATAAAGACATTGAGAATGTCTTGGACTTGGAGGTAAGACAATTGCTGGGTGACTTAAATGGGCTTAGCCCAAAGATTTGACGTCTTCTGGGCTACCGAAGGGCACATAACTTATAGTTAAAAGTTGAATATAGTAACGACCAGTCGCGATGGTACATAGTACAGTGTAGCCGATTTCAATTAACAAAGGGACCAGGCAAAAATGCAAAAGTAGAAAAACTGTTCCAGTGCTGCTGGTATGAGGCTAATCCGACGTATTTTGTGACGAGAAATCGAATGGTGCAAACCGCGTTGCTCTCCGACCAATACTTTTGGCTGTAGCCACAATTGAATGATCATTGATGACAAAATCACGTGCCTAGCAACGGCTCTTATTTCATGGAAACCAGGGAAATTTGCAATTTTTTAATCAGCTGCCGATGCCTGGGCCAATTCCGCATCTTTTGGCACCTTATTGATGTGGGTCAGTGTTCAATTGTACTTTTTACAGCAGACTGTATCTAGTACTTTGTGTTTTTTATGTACAAATGGTGTGGTTTTTCTACACGTAGATAAAGACATTGAGATTGTCTTGGACTTAGAAGTAAGACAATTGCTGGGTGACTTAAATGGGCTTAGCCCAAAGATTTGACGTCTTCTGGGCTACCATAGGGCACATAACTTATATTCAAAAGTTAAATATAGTAATAAAAAGTCGCGATGGTACATAGTACAGTGTAGCCGATTTAAATTAACAAAAAGACCAGGCAAAAATGCAAAAGTGGAAAAACTGTTCCAGTGCTGCTGGTATGAGGCTAATCCGACGTCTTTTGTGACGAGAAATCGAATGGGGCAAACCGCGTTGCTCTCTGACCAATACTTTTGGCTGTAGCGACAATTGAATGATCATTGATGACAAAATCACGCGCCTAGCAACGGCTCTTACTCCATGGAAACCAGGGAAATTTGCAATTTTTTAAACAGCTGCCGATGCCTGGCCCAATTCCGCATCTTTTGGCACCTTATTGACGTGGGTCAGTGTTCAATTGTACTTTTTACAGCAGACTGTATCTAGTACTTTGTGTTTTTTATGTACAAATGGTGTGGTTTTTCTACACGTAGATAAAGACATTGAGATTGTCTTGGACTTAGAAGTAAGACAATTGGTGGAAGAGTTAAATGGGCTTAGCCCAAAGATTTGACGTCTTCTGGGCTACCAAAGGGCACATAATTTATAGTCAAAAGTTTAAAATAGTAATGACCAGTCGCGATGGTACATAGTACAGTGTAGCCGATTTCAATTAACAAAAAGACCAGGCAAAAATGCAAAAGTGGAAAAACTGTTCCAGTGCTGCTGGTAAGAGGCTAATCCGACGTCTTTTGTCACGAGAAATCGAATGGTGTAAACCGCGTTGCTCTCCGACCAATACTTTTGGCTGTAGCGACAATTGAATGATCATTGATGACAAAATCACGTGCCTAGCAACGGTTCTTACTCCATGGAAACCAGGGAAATTTGCAATTTTTTAAACAGCTGCCGATGCCTGGCCCAATTCCGCATCTTTTGGCACCTTACTGATGTGGGTCAGTGTTCAATTGTACTTTTTACAGCAGACTATATCTAGTACTTTGTGTTTTTTATGTACAAATGGTGTGGTTTTTCTACACGTAGATAAAGACATTGAGATTGTCTTCGACTTAGAAGTAAGACAATTGCTGGGTGAGTTAAATGGGCTTAACCCAAAGATTTGACGTCTTCTGGGCTACCGAAGGGCACATAACTTATGGTCAAAATTTGAATATAGTAATGACCAGTCGCGATGGTACATAGTACAGTGTAGCCGATTTCAATTAACAAAAAGACCAGGCAAAAATGCAAAAGTGGAAAACCTGTTCCAGTGCTGCTGGTAAGAGGCTAATCCGACGTATTCTTTGACGAGAAATCGAATGGTGCAAACCGCGTTGCTCTCCGACCAATACTTTTGGCTGTAGCGACGATTGAATGATCATTGATGACAAATCACGTGCCCAGTAACGGCTCTTACTCCATGGAAACCATTGACATTTGCCAATTTTTAAACAGCTGCCGATGCCTGTCCCAATTCCGCATCTTTTGGCACCTTATTGATGTGGGTCAGTGTTCAATTGTACTTTTTACAGCAGACTGTATCTAGTACTTTGTGTTTTTTATGTACAAATGCTGTGGTTTTTCTACACGTAGATAAAGACATTGAGATTGTCTTGGACTTGGAAGTAAGACAATTGGTGGATGAGTTAAAAGGGCTTAGGCCAAAGATTTGACGTCTTCTGGGCTACTATAGGGCACAAAACTTATATTCAAAACTTGAATATAGTAATGACCAGTCGCGATGGTACATAGTACAGTGTAGCCGATTTAAATTAACAAAAAGACCAGGCAAAAATGCAAAAGTGGAAAAACTGTTCCAGTGCTGCTGGTAAGAGGCTAATCCGACGTATTTTGTGACGAGAAATCGAATGGTGCAAACCGCGTTGCTCTCCGACCATTAGTTTTGGCTGTAGCGACAATTGAATGATCATTGATGACAAAATCACGTGCCCAGCAACGGCTCTTACTCCATGGAAACCAGGGAAATTTGCCATTTTTTAAACAGCTGCCGATGCCTGGCCCAATTCCGCATCTTTTGGCACCTTATTGATGTGGGTCAGTGTTCAATTATACTTTTTACAGCAGACTGTATCTAGTACTTTGTGTTTTTTATGTACAAATGGTGTGGTTTTTCTACACGTAGATAAAGACATTGAGATTGTCTTCGACTTAGAAGTAAGACAAATGCTGGATGAGTTAAATGAGCTTAACCCAAAGATTTGACGTCTTCTGGGCTACAGAAGGGCACATAACTTATAGTCAAAATTTGAATATAGTAATGACCAGTCGCGATGGTACATAGTACAGTGTAGCCGATTTCAATTAACAAAAAGACCAGGCAAAAATGCAAAAGTGGAAAAACTGTTCCAGTGCTGCTGGTAAGAGACTAATCCGACCTATTTTTTGACGGGAAATCGAATGGTGCAAACGGCGTTGCTCTCCGACCAATACTTTTGGCTGTAGCTACAATTGAATGATCATTGATGACAACATCACGTGCCCAGCAACGGCTCTTACTCCATGGAAACCAAGGAAATTTGCAATTTTTTAAACAGCTGCCGATGCCTGGGCCAATTTCGCATCTTTTAGAACCTTATTGATGTGGGTCAGTGATCAGTTGTACTTTTTACAGCAGACTGTATCTAGTACCTTGTGTTTTTTATGTACAAATGGTGTGGTTTTTCTACACGTAGATAAAGACATTGAGATTGTCTTGGACTTAGAAGTAAGACAATTGCTGGGTGACTTAAATGGGCTTAGCCCAAAGATTTGACGTCTTCTGGGCTACCGAAGGGCACATAACTTATAGTCAAAAGTTGAATATAGTAATGACCAGTCGCGATGGTACATAGTACAGTGTAGCCGATTTCAATTAACAAAATGACCAGGCAAAAATGCAAAAGTGGAAAAACTGTTCCAGTGCTGCTGGTAAGAGACTAATCCGAAGTATTTTTTGACGAGAAATCGAATGGTGCAAACCGCGTTGCTCTCCGACCGATACTTTTGGCTGTAGCGACGATTGAATGATCATTGATGACAAATCACGTGCTTAGCAACGGTTCTTACTTCATGGAAACCATTGAAATTTGCAATTTTTTAAACAGCTGCCGATGCCTGGCCCAATTCCGTATCTTTTGGCACCTTATTGATGTGGGTCAGTGTTCAATTGTACTTTTTACAGCGGACTGTATCTAGTACTTTGTGTTTTTTATGTACAAATGGTGTGGTTTTTCTACACGTAGATAAAGACATTGAGATTGTCTTGGACTTAGAAGTAAGACAATTGCTGGGTGACTTAAATGGGCTTAGCCCAAAGATTTGACGTCTTCTGGGCTACCGAAGGGCACATAACTTATAGTCAAAAGTTGAATATAGTAATGACCAGTCGCGATGGTACATAGTACAGTGTAGCCGATTTCAATTAACAAAATGACCAGGCAAAAATGCAAAAGTGGAAAAACTGTTCCAGTGCTGCTGGTAAGAGACTAATCCGAAGTATTTTTTGACGAGAAATCGAATGGTGCAAACCGCGTTGCTCTCCGACCGATACTTTTGGCTGTAGCGACGATTGAATGATCATTGATGACAAATCACGTGCTTAGCAACGGTTCTTACTTCATGGAAACCATTGAAATTTGCAATTTTTTAAACAGCTGCCGATGCCTGGCCCAATTCCGTATCTTTTGGCACCTTATTGATGTGGGTCAGTGTTCAATTGTACTTTTTACAGCAGACTGTATCTAGTACTTTGTGTTTTTTATGTACAAATGGTGTGGTTTTTCTACACGTAGATAAAGACATTGAGATTGTCTTGGACTTAGAAGTAAGACAATTGCTGGGTGACTTAAATGGGCTTAGCCCAAAGATTTGACGTCTTCTGGGCTACCATAGGGCACACAACTTATAGTCAAAAGTTCAATATAGTAATGACCAGTCGCGATTGTACATAGTACAGTGTATCCGATTTCAAATTAACAAAAAGACCAGGCAAAAATGCAAAAGTGGAAAAACTGTTCCAGTGCTGCTGGTAGGAGGCTAATCCGACGTATTTTGTGACGAGAAATCGAATAGTGCAAACCGCGTTGCTCTCCGACCATTACTTTTGGCTGTAGCCACAATTGAATGATCATTGATATCATAGTCACGTGCCCAGCAACGGCTCTTACCCCATGGAAACCAGGGAAATTTGCAATTTTTTAACAGCTGCCGATGCCTGGCCCAATTCCGCATCTTTTTTGCACCTTATTGATGTGGGTCAGTGTTCAATTGTACTTTTTACAGCAGACTGTATCTAGTACTTTGTGTTTTTTATGTACAAATGGTGTGGTTTTTCTACACGTAGATAAAGACATTGAGATTGTCTTGGACGTAGAAGTAAGACAATTGCTGGGTGAGTTAAATGGGCTTAGCCCAAAGATTTGACGTCTTCTGGGCTACCGAAGGGCACATAACTTATAGTTAAAAGTTGAATATAGTAATGACCAGTCGCGATGGTACATAGTAGAGTGTAGGCTATTTCAATTAACAAAGAGACCAGGCAAAAATGCAAAAGTGGAAAAACTGTTCCAGTGCTGCTGGTAGGAGACTAATCCGACGTATTTTGTGACCAGAAATCGAATAGTGCAAACCGCGTTGCTCTCCGACCAATACTTTTGGCTGTAGCGACAATTGAATGATCATTGATGTCATGGTCACGTGCCCAGCAACAGCTCTTACTCCATGGAAACCAGGGAAATTTGCAATTTTTTAAACAGCTGCCGATGCCTGGGCCAATTCCGCATCTTTTTGCACCTTACTGATGTGGGTGAGTGATCAGTTGTACTTTTTACAGCAGACTGTATCTAGTACATTGTGTTTTTTATGTACAAATGGTGTGGTTTTTCTACACGTAGATAAAGACATTGAGATTGTCTTGGACTTAGAAGTAAGACAATTGCTGAGTGAGTTAAATGGGCTTAGCCCAAAGATTTGACGTCTTCTGGGCTACCGAAGGGCACATAACGTATATTTAAAAGTTGAATATAGTAATGACCAGTCGCGATTGTGCACAGTACAGTGTATCCGATTTTAATTAACAAAAAGACCAGGCAAAAATGCAAAAGTGGAAAAACTGTTCCAGTGCTGCTGGTAAGAGGCTAATCTGACGTATTTTGTGACGAAAAATCGAATGCTGCAAACCGCATTGCTCTCCGACCAATACTTTTGGCTGTAGCCACAACTGAATGATCATTGATGACAACATCACGTGCAAAGCAACGGCTTTTACTCCATGGAAACCAGGGAAATTTGCAATTTTTTCAACAGCTGCCGATGCCTGGGCCAATTCCGCATCTTTTAGAACCTTATTGATGTGGGTCAGTGATCAGTTGTACTTTTTACAGCAGACTGTATCTAGTACCTTGTGTTTTTTATGTACAAATGGTGTGGTTTTTCTACACGTAGATAAAGACATTGAGATTGTCTTGGACTTAGACGTAAGACAACTGCTGAGTGTGTTAAATGGGCTTAGGCCAAAGATTTGACGTCCTCTGGGCTACCGAAGGGCATATAACTTATAGTCAAAAGTTGAAGATAGTAATGACCAGTCGCGATTGTACATAGTACATTGTAGCCGATTTCAATTAACAAAAAGACCAGGCAAAAATGAAAAAGTGGAAAAACTGTTCCAGTGCTGCTGGTAGGAGACTAATCCGACGTATTTTGTGACGAGAAATCGAATGGTGCAAACCGCGTTGCTCTCCGACCCTTAGTTTTGGCTGTATCGACAATTGAATGATCATTGATGTCATAGTCACGTGCCCAGCAACGGCTCTTACTCCATGGAAACCAGGGAAAAATGCAATTTTTTAAACAGCTGCCGATGCCTTGGCCAATTCCGCATCTATTAGAACCTTATAGATGTGGGTCAGTGTTGAAGTGTACTTTTTACAGCAGACTGTATCTAGTACATTGTGTTTTTTATGTACAAATGGTGTGGTTTTTCTACACGTAGATAAAGACATTGAGATTGTCTTGGACTTAGAAGTAAGACAATTGCTGAGTGAGTTAAATGGGATTAGCCCAAAGATTTGACGTCTTCTGGGCTACCGAAGGGCATATAACTTATAGTCAAAACTTGAATATAGTAATGACCAGTCGCGATGGTACATAGTACACTTTAGCCGATTTCAATTAACAAAAAGACCAGGCAAAAATGCAAAAGTGGAAAAACTGTTCCAGTGCTGCTGGTAAGAGGCTAATCCGACGTATTTTTTGACGAGAAATCGAATGGTGCAAACCGCGTTGCTCTCCGACCAATACTTTTGGCTGTAGCGACAATTGAATGATCATTGATATTATAGTCACGTGCCCAGCAACAGCTCTTACTCCATGGAAACCAGGGAAATTTGCAATTTTTTAAACAGCTGCCGATGCCTGGGCCAATTCCGCATCTTTTAGAACCTTATTGGTGTGGGTCAGTGATCAGTTGTACTTTTTACAGCAGACTGTATCTAGTACCTCTTTTTTTTATGTACAAATGGTGTGGTTTTTCTACACGTAGATAAAGACATTGAGATTGTCTTGGACTTAGAAGTAAGACAAATGCTGGATGAGTTAAATGGGCTTAGCTCAAAGATTTGACGTCTTCTGAGCTACAGAAGGGCACATAACTTATAGTCAAAACTTGAATATAGTAATGACCAGTTGAGATGGTACATAGTACAGTGTAGCCGATTTCAATTAACAAAAAGACCAGGCAAAAATGCAAAAGTGGAAAAACTGTTCCAGTGCTGCTGGTAAGAGGCTAATCCGACGTATTTTGTAACGAGAAATCGAATGGTGCAAACCGCGTTGCTCTCCGACCAATACTTTTGGCTGTAGCGACAATTGAATGATCATTGATGTCATAGTCACGTGCCCAGCAACGGCTTTTACTCCATGGAAACCAGGGAAATTTGCAATTTTCTAACAGCTGCCGATGCCTGGCCCAAATCCGCATCTTTTTGCACCTTATTGATGTGGGTCAGTGTTCAATTGTACTTTTTACAGCAGACTGTATCTAGTTCTTTGTGTTTTTTATGTACAAATGGTGTGGTTTTTCTACACGTAGATAAAGACATTGAGATTGTCTTGGACTTAGAAGTAAGACAAATGCTGAGTGAGTTAAATGGGCTTAGCCCAAAGATTTGACGTCTTTTGAGCTACAGAAGGGCACATAACTTATAGTCAAAACTTGAATATAGTAATGACCAGTCGAGATGGTACATAGTACAGTGTAGCCGATTTCAATTAACAAAAAGACCAGGCAAAAATGCAAAAGTGGAAAAACTGTTCCAGTGCTGCTGGTAGGAGACTAATCCGACGTATTTTGTGACGAGAAATCGAATGGTGCAAACCGCGTTGCTCTCCGACCGATACTTTTGGCTGTAGCGACAATTGAATGATCATTGATGTCGTAGTCACGTGCCCAGCAACGGCTCTTACTCCATGGAAACCAGGGAAATATGCAATTTTTTGACAGCTGCCGATGCCTGGCCCAATTCCGCATCTATTAGAACCTTATAGATGTGGTTCAGTGATCAGTTGTACTTTTTACAGCAGACTGTATCTAGTACATTGTGTTTTTTATGTACGAATGGTGTGGTTTTTCTACACGTAGATAAAGACATTGAGATTGTCTTGGACTTAGAAGTAAGACAATTGCTGAGTGAGTTAAATGGGCTTAGCCCAAAGATTTGACGTCTTCTGGGCTACCGAAGGGCACATAACTTATAGTCAAAACTTGAATATAGTAATGACCAGTGGCGATGGTACATAGTACATTGTAGTCGATTTCAACAAAAGACCAGGCAAAAATGCAAAAGTGGAAAAACTGTTCCAGTGCTGCTGGTAAGAGGCTAATCCGACGTATTTTGTGACGAGAAATCGAATGGGGAAAACCGCGTTGCTCTCCGACCAATACTTTTGGCTATAGCGACAATTGAATGATCATTGATGTCATAGTCACGTGCCCAGCAACGGCTCTTACTCCATGGAAACCAGGGAAATTTGCAATTTTTTAAACAGCTGCCGATGCCTGGGCCAATTCCGCATCTTTTTGCACCTTATTGATGTGGGTCAGTGATCAGTTGTACTTTTGACAGCAGACTGTATCAAGTACCTTTGTTTTTTTTTTAGTACAAATGGTGTGGTTTTTCTACACGTAGATAAAGACATTGAGATTGTCTTGGACTTAGAAGTAAGACAATTGCTGAGTGACCTAAATGGGCTTAGCCCAAAGATTTGACGTCTTCTGGGCTACCGAAGGGCACATAACTTATAGTCAAAAGTTGAATATAGTAATGACCAGTCGCGATTGTACATAGTACAGTGTATCCGATTTCAAATTAACAAAAAAACCACGCAAAAATGCAAAAGTGGAAAAACTGTTCCAGTGCTGCTGGTAAGAGGCTAATCTGACGTATTTTGTGACGAAAAATCGAATGGTGCAAACCGCATTGCTCTCCGACCAATACTTTTGGCTGTAGCCACAATTGAATGATCATTGATGACAACATCACGTGCAAAGCAACGGCTTTTACTCCATGGAAACCAAGGAAATTTGCAATTTTTTCAACAGCTGCCGATGCCTGGGCCATATCCGCATGATTAAGAACCTTATTTATGTGGGTCAGTGTTTAAGTGTACTTTTTACAGCCGACTGTATCTAGTACCTTGTGTTTTTTATGTACAAATGGTGTGCTTTTTCTACACGTAGATAAAGACATTGAGATTGTCTTGGACTTAGAAGTAAGACAAGTGCTGGGTGACTTAAATGGGCTTAGCCCAAAGATTTGACGTCTTCTGGGCTACCGAAGGGCACATAACGTATAGTTAAAAGTTGAATATAGTAATGACCAGTCGCGATGGTACATAGTACAGTGTATCCGATTTCAATTAACAAAAAAACCAGGCAAAAATGCAAAAGTGGAAAAACTGTTCCAGTGCTGCTGGTAAGAGGCTAATCCGACGTATTTTGCGACGAGAAATCGAAAGGAGCAAACCGCGTTGCTCTCCGTCCAATACTTTTGGCTGTAGCGACAATTGAATGATCATTGATGTCATAGTCACGTGCCCAGCAACGGCTCTTACTCCATGGAAACCAGGGAAATTTGCAATTTTTTAAACAGCTGCCGATGCCTGGGCCAATTCCGCATCTTTTAGAACCTTATTGATGTGGGTCAGTGATCAGTTGTACTTTTTACAGCAGACTGTATCTAGTACCTTGTGTTTTTTATGTACAAATGGTGTGGTTTTTCTACACGTAGATAAAGACATTGAGATTGTCTTGGACTTAGAAGTAAGACAATTGCTGAGTGAGTTAAATGGGTTTACCCCAAATATTTGACGTATTCTGGGCTACCGAAGGGCACATAACTTATAGTCAAAAGTTGAATATAGTAATGACCAGTCGCGATGGTACATAGTACAGTGTAGCCGAATTCAATTAACAAAAAGACCAGGCAAAAATGCAAAAGTGGAAAAACTGTTTCAGTGCTGCTGGTAAGAGGCTAATCCGACGTATTTTGTAACGAGAAATCGAATGGTGCAAACCGCGTTGCTCTTAGACTAATACTTTTGGCTGTAGCCACAATTGAATGATCATTGATGTCATAGTCACGTGCCCAACAACGGCTCTTACTCCATGGAAACCAGGGAAATTTGCAATTTTTTAAACAGCTGCCGATGCCTGGGCCAATTCCGCATCTTTTAGAACCTTATTGATGTGGGTCAGTGATCAGTTGTACTTTTGACAGCAGACTGTATCAAGTACCTTTGTTTTTTTTTAGTACAAATGATGTGGTTTTTCTACACGTAGATAAAGACATTGAGATTGTCTTGGACTTAGAAGTAAGACAATTGCTGAGTGACTTAAATGGGCTTAGCCCAAAGATTTGACGTCTTCTGGGCTACCGAAGGGCACATAACTTATAGTCAAAAGTTGAATATAGTAATGACCAGTCGCGATTGTACATAGTACAGTGTATCCGATTTCAAATTAACAAAAAGACCACGCAAAAATGCAAAAGTGGAAAAACTGTTCCAGTGCTGCCGGTAGGAGGCTAATCCGACGTATTTTGTGACGAGAAATCGAATAGTGAAAACCGCGTTGCTCTCCGACCATTACTTTTGGCTGTAGCCACAATTGAATGATCATTGATATCATAGTCACGTGCCCAGCAACGGCTCTTACCCCATGGAAACCAGGGAAATATGCAATTTTTTAACAGCTGCCGATGCCTGGCCCAATTCCGCATCTTTTTGCACCTTATTGATGTGGGTCAGTGTTCAATTGTACTTTTTACAGCAGACTGTATCTAGTACTTTGTGTTTTTTATGTACAAATGGTGTGGTTTTTCTACACGTAGATAAAGACATTGAGATTGTCTTGGGCTTAGAAGTAAGACAATTGCTGGGTGAGTTAAATGGGCTTAGCCCAAAGATTTGACGTCTTCTGGGCTACCGAAGGGCACATAACTTATAGTTAAAACTTGAATATAGTAACGACCAGTCGCGATTGTACATAGTACAGTATAGCCGATTTCAATTAACAAAAAGACCACGCAAAAATGCAAAAGTGGAAAAACTGTTCCAGTGCTGCTGGTAGGAGACTAATCCGACGTATTTTGTGACGGGAAATCGAATGGTGCAAACCGCGTTGCTCTCCGACCAATACTTTTGGCTGTAGCGACAATTGAATGATCATTGATGTCATGGTCACGTGCCCAGCAACAGTCTTACTCTATGGAAACCAGGGAAATTTCCACTTTTTTAAACAGCTGCCGATGCCTGGGCCAATTCCGCATCTTTTGGCACCTTATTGATGTGGGTGAGTGATCAGTTGTACTTTTTACAGCAGACTGTATCTAGTACATTGTGTTTTTTATGTACAAATGGTGTGGTTTTTCTACACGTAGATAAAGACATTGAGATTGTCTTGGACTTAGAAGTAAGACAATTGCTGAGTGAGTTAAATGGGTTTACCCCAAATATTTGACGTATTCTGGACTACCGAAGGGCACATAACTTATAGTCAAAAGTTGAATATAGTAATGACCAGTCGCGATGGTACATAGTACAGTGTAGCCGAATTCAATTAACAAAAAGACCAGGCAAAAATGCAAAAGTGGAAAAACTGTTTCAGTGCTGCTGGTAAGAGGCTAATCCGACGTATTTTGTAACGAGAAATCGAATGGTGCAAACCGCGTTGCTCTCCGACTAATACTTTTGGCTGTAGCGACAATTGAATGATCATTGATGTCATAGTCACGTGCCCAACAACGGCTCTTACTCCATGGAAACCAGGGAAATTTGCAATTTTTTAAACAGCTGCCGATGCCTGGGCCAATTCCGCATCTTTTAGAACCTTATTGATGTGGGTCAGTGATCAGTTGTACTTTTGACAGCAGACTGTATCTAGTACCTTTGTTTTTTTTTAGTACAAATGGTGTGGTTTTTCTACACGTAGATAAAGACATTGAGATTGTCTTGGACTTAGAAGTAAGACAATTGCTGAGTGACTTAAATGGGCTTAGCCCAAAGATTTGACGTCTTCTGGGCTACCGAAGGGCACATAACTTATAGTCAAAAGTTGAATATAGTAATGACCAGTCGCGATTGTACATAGTACAGTGTATCCGATTTCAAATTAACAAAATGACCAGGCAAAAATGCAAAAGTGGAAAAACTGTTCCAGTGCTGCCGGTAGGAGGCTAATCCGACGTATTTTGTGACGAGAAATCGAATAGTGAAAACCGCGTTGCTCTCCGACCATTACTTTTGGCTGTAGCCACAATTGAATGATCATTGATATCATAGTCACGTGCCCAGCAACGGCTCTTACCCCATGGAAACCAGGGAAATATGCAATTTTTTAACAGCTGCCGATGCCTGGCCCAATTCCGCATCTTTTTGCACCTTATTGATGTGGGTCAGTGTTCAATTGTACTTTTTACAGCAGACTGTATCTAGTACTTTGTGTTTTTTATGTACAAATGGTGTGGTTTTTCTACACGTAGATAAAGACATTGAGATTGTCTTGGGCTTAGAAGTAAGACAATTGCTGGGTGAGTTAAATGGGCTTAGCCCAAAGATTTGACGTCTTCTGGGCTACCGAAGGGCACATAACTTATAGTTAAAAGTTGAATATAGTAACGACCAGTCGCGATTGTACATAGTACAGTATAGCCGATTTCAATTAACAAAAAGACCACGCAAAAATGCAAAAGTGGAAAAACTGTTCCAGTGCTGCTGGTAGGAGACTAATCCGACGTATTTTGTGACGGGAAATCGAATGGTGCAAACCGCGTTGCTCTCCGACTAATACTTTTGGCTGTAGCCACAATTGAATGATCATTGATGTCATGGTCACGTGCCCAGCAACAGTCTTACTCTATGGAAACCAGGGAAAATTCCACTTTTTTAAACAGCTGCCGATGCCTGGGCCAATTCCGCATCTTTTGGCACCTTATTGATGTGGGTGAGTGATCAGTTGTACTTTTTACAGCAGACTGTATCTAGTACATTGTGTTTTTTATGTACAAATGGTGTGGTTTTTCTACACGTAGATAAAGACATTGAGATTGTCTTGGACTTAGAAGTAAGACAATTGCTGAGTGAGTTAAATGGGCTTAGCCCAAAGATTTGACGTCTTCTGGGCTACCGAAGGGCACATAACGTATATTTAAAAGTTGAATATAGTAATGACCAGTCGCGATTGTGCATAGTACAGTGTATCCGATTTCAATTAACAAAAAGACCAGGCAAAAATGCAAAAGTGGAAAAACTGTTCCAGTGCTGCTGGTAAGAGGCTAATCCGACGTATTTTGTGACGAGAAATCGAATGGTGCAAACCGCGTTGCTCTCCGACCAATACTTTTGGCTGTAGCGACAATTGAATGATCATTGATGTCATAGTCACGTGCCCAACAACGGCTCTCACTCCATGGAAACCAGGGAAATTTGCAATTTTTTAAACAGCTGCCGATGCCTGGCCCAATTCCGCATCTTTTGGCACCTTATTTATGTGGGTCAGTGTTTAAGTCTACTTTTTACAGCAGACTGTATCTAGTACTTTGTGTTTTTTATGTACGAATGGTGTGGTTTTTCTACACGTAGATAAAGACATTCAGATTGTCTTGGACTTAGAAGTAAGACAATTGCTGGGTGAGTGAAATGGGCTTACCCCAAAGATTTGACGTCTTCTGGGCTACCGAAGGGCACATAACTTATAGTCAAAACTTGAATATAGTAATGACCAGTCGCGATGGTACATAGTAGAGTGTAGCCGATTTCAATTAACATAAAGACCAGGCAAAAATGCAAAAGTGGAAAAACTGTTCCAGTGCTGCTGGTAAAAGGCTAATGCGACGTATTTTGTGACGACAAATCGAATGGTGCAAACCGCGTTGCTCTCCGACCAATACTTTTGGCTGTAGCCACAATTGAATGATCATTGATGACAAAATCACGTGCCTAGCAACGGCTCTTACTCCATGGAAACCATTGAAATTTGCAATTTTTTAAACAGCTGCCGATGCCTGGGCCAATTCCGCATCTATTAAAACCTTATTAATGTGGGTCAGTGTTTAAGTGTACTTTTTACAGCGGACTGTATCTAGTACTTTGTAGTTTTTATGTACAAATGGTGTGGTTTTTCTACACGTAGATAAAGACATTGAGATTGTCTTGGACTTAGAAGTAAGACAAATGCTGAGTGACTTAAATGGGCTTAGCCCAAAGATTTGACGTCTTCTGGGCTACCGAAGGGCACATAACTTATAATCAAAAGTTAAATATAATAATGACCAGTCGCAATTGTACATAGTACATTGCAGCCGAAATCAATTAACAAAAAGACCACGCAAAAATGAAAAAGTGGAAAAACTGTTCCAGTGCTGCTGGTAAGAGGCTAATCCGACGTATTTTGTGACGAGAAATCGAATGGGGTAAACGGCGTTGCTCTCCGTCCAATACTTTTGGCTGTAGCGACAATTGAATGATCATTGATGTCATAGTCACGTGCCCAGCAACGGCTCTTACTCCATGGAAACCAATGAAATTTGCAATTTTTTAAACAGCTGCCGATGCCTGGGCCAATTCCGCATCTTTTAGAACCTTATTGATGTGGGTCAGTGATCAGTTGTACTTTTTACAGCCGACTGTATCTAGTACCTTGTGTTTTTTATGTACAAATGGTGTGGTTTTTCTACACGTAGATAAAGACATTGAGAATGTCTTGGACTTGGAAGTAAGACAATTGCTGGGTGACTTAAATGGGCTTAGCCCAAAGATTTGACGTCTTCTGGGCTACCGAAGGGCACATAACTTATAGTCAAAAGTTGAATATAGTAATGACCAGTCGCGATGGTACATAGTACAGTGTAGCCGATTTCAATTAACAAAATGACCAGGCAAAAATGCAAAAGTGGAAAAACTGTTCCAGTGCTGCTGGTAAGAGACTAATCCGACGTATTTTTTGACGAGAAATCGAATGGTGCAAACCGCGTTGCTCTCCGACCGATACTTTTGGCTGTAGCGACGATTGAATGATCATTGATGACAAATCACGTGCTTAGCAACGGTTCTTACTTCATGGAAACCATTGAAATTTGCAATTTTTTAAACAGCTGCCGATGCCTGGCCCAATTCCGTATCTTTTGGCACCTTATTGATGTGGGTCAGTGTTCAATTGTACTTTTTACAGCAGACTGTATCTAGTACTTTGTGTTTTTTATGTACAAATGGTGTGGTTTTTCTACACGTAGATAAAGACATTGAGATTGTCTTGGACTTAGAAGTAAGACAATTGCTGGGTGACTTAAATGGGCTTAGCCCAAAGATTTGACGTCTTCTGGGCTACCATAGGGCACATAACTTATATTCAAAACTTGAATATAGTAATGACCAGTCGCGATGGTACATAGTACAGTGTAGCCGATTTAAATTAACAAAAAGACCAGGCAAAAATGCAAAAGTGGAAAAACTGTTCCAGTGCTGCTGGTAAGAGGCTAATCCGACGTATTTTGTGACGAGAAATCGAATGGTGTAAACCGCGTTGCTCTCCGACCAATACTTTTGGCTGTAGCGACAATTGAATGATCATTGATGACAAAATCACGTGCCTAGCAACGGCTCTTACTCCATGGAAACCAGGGAAATTTGCCATTTTTTAAACAGCTGCCGATGCCTGGCACAATTCCGCCTCTTTTGGCACCTTACTAATGTGGGTCAGTGTTCAATTGTACTTTTTACAGCAGACTGTATCTAGTACTTTGTGTTTTTTATGTACGAGTGGTGTGGTTTTTCTACACGTAGATAAAGACATTGAGATTGTCTTGGACTTAGAAGTAAGACAATTGCTGGGTGACTTAAATGGGCTGAGCCCAAAGATTTGACGTCTTCTGGGCTACCATAGGGCACATAACTTATATTCAAAACTTGAATATAGTAATGACCAGTCGCGATGGTACATAGTACAGTGTAGCCGATTTCAATTAACAAAAAGACCAGGCAAAAATGCAAAAGTGGAAAAACTGTTCCAGTGCTGCTGGTAAGAGACTAATCCGACCTATTTTTTGACGACAAAATCGAATGAGGCAAACGGCGTTGCTCTCCGACCAATACTTTTGGCTGTAGCTACAATTGAATGATCATTGATGACAACATCACGTGCCCAGCAACGGCTCTTACTCCATGGAAACCAGGGAAATTTGCAATTTTTTGAACAGCTGCCAATGCCTGGGCCAATTCCGCATCTTTTAGAACCTTATTGATGTGGGTCAGTGATCAGTTGTACTTTTTACAGCAGACTGTATCTAGTACTTTGTGTTTTTTATGTACAAATGGTGTGGTTTTTCTATCACGTAGAGATTGTCTTGGACTTAGAAGTAAGACAATTGCTGGGTGACGTAAATGGGCTTAACCCAAAGATTTGACGTCTTCTGGGCTACCGAAGGGCACATAACTTATAGTCAAAAGTTGAATATAGTAATGACCAGTCGCGATGGTACATAGTACAGTGTAGCCGATTTCAATTAACAAAATGACCAGGCAAAAATGCAAAAGTGGAAAAACTGTTCCAGTGCTGCTGGTAAGAGACTAATCCGACGTATTTTTTGACGAGAAATCGAATGGTGCAAACCGCGTTGCTCTCTGACCAATACTTTCGGCTGTAGCGACAATTGAATGATCATTGATGACAAAATCACGCGCCCAGCAACGGCTCTTACTCCATGGAAACCAGGCAAAATTTGCAATTTTTTAAACAGCTGCCGATGCCTGGCCCAATTCCGCATCTTTTGGCACCTTATTGATGTGGGTCAGTGTTCAATTGTACTTTTTACAGCAGACTGTATCTAGTACTTTGTGTTTTTTATGTACAAATGGTGTGGTTTTTCTACACGTAGATAAAGACATTGAGATTGTCTTCGACTTAGAAGTAAGACAATTGCTGGGTGACTTAAATGGGCTTAGCCCAAAGATTTGACGTCTTCTGGGCTACCATAGGGCACATAACTTATATTCAAAACTTGAATATAGTAATGACCAGTCGCGATGGTACATAGTACAGTGTAGCCGATTTAAATTAATAAAAAGACCAGGCAAAAATGCAAAAGTGGAAAAACTGTTCCAGTGCTGCTGGTAACAGGCTAATCCGACGTATTTTGTGACGAGAAATCGAATGGGGTAAACGGCGTTGCTCTCCGTCCAATACTTTTGGCTGTAGCGACAATTGAATGATCATTGATGTCATAGTCACGTGCCCAGCAACGGCTCTTACTCCATGGAAACCAATGAAATTTGCAATTTTTTAAACAGCTGCCGATGCCTGGGCCAATTCCGCATCTTTTAGAACCTTATTGATGTGGTTCAGTGATCAGTTGTACTTTTTACAGCAGACTGTATCTAGTAACTTGTGTTTTTTATGTACAAATGGTGTGGTTTTTCTACACGTAGATAAAGACATTGAGAATGTCTTGGACTTGGAGGTAAGACAATTGCTGGGTGACTTAAATGGGCTTAGCCCAAAGATTTGACGTCTTCTGGGCTACCGAAGGGCACATAACTTATAGTTAAAAGTTGAATATAGTAACGACCAGTCGCGATGGTACATAGTACAGTGTAGCCGATTTCAATTAACAAAGGGACCAGGCAAAAATGCAAAAGTAGAAAAACTGTTCCAGTGCTGCTGGTATGAGGCTAATCCGACGTATTTTGTGACGAGAAATCGAATGGTGCAAACCGCGTTGCTCTCCGACCAATACTTTTGGCTGTAGCCACAATTGAATGATCATTGATGACAAAATCACGTGCCTAGCAACGGCTCTTATTTCATGGAAACCAGGGAAATTTGCAATTTTTTAATCAGCTGCCGATGCCTGGGCCAATTCCGCATCTTTTGGCACCTTATTGATGTGGGTCAGTGTTCAATTGTACTTTTTACAGCAGACTGTATCTAGTACTTTGTGTTTTTTATGTACAAATGGTGTGGTTTTTCTACACGTAGATAAAGACATTGAGATTGTCTTGGACTTAGAAGTAAGACAATTGCTGGGTGACTTAAATGGGCTTAGCCCAAAGATTTGACGTCTTCTGGGCTACCATAGGGCACATAACTTATATTCAAAAGTTAAATATAGTAATAAAAAGTCGCGATGGTACATAGTACAGTGTAGCCGATTTAAATTAACAAAAAGACCAGGCAAAAATGCAAAAGTGGAAAAACTGTTCCAGTGCTGCTGGTATGAGGCTAATCCGACGTCTTTTGTGACGAGAAATCGAATGGGGCAAACCGCGTTGCTCTCTGACCAATACTTTTGGCTGTAGCGACAATTGAATGATCATTGATGACAAAATCACGCGCCTAGCAACGGCTCTTACTCCATGGAAACCAGGGAAATTTGCAATTTTTTAAACAGCTGCCGATGCCTGGCCCAATTCCGCATCTTTTGGCACCTTATTGACGTGGGTCAGTGTTCAATTGTACTTTTTACAGCAGACTGTATCTAGTACTTTGTGTTTTTTATGTACAAATGGTGTGGTTTTTCTACACGTAGATAAAGACATTGAGATTGTCTTGGACTTAGAAGTAAGACAATTGGTGGAAGAGTTAAATGGGCTTAGCCCAAAGATTTGACGTCTTCTGGGCTACCAAAGGGCACATAATTTATAGTCAAAAGTTTAAAATAGTAATGACCAGTCGCGATGGTACATAGTACAGTGTAGCCGATTTCAATTAACAAAAAGACCAGGCAAAAATGCAAAAGTGGAAAAACTGTTCCAGTGCTGCTGGTAAGAGGCTAATCCGACGTCTTTTGTCACGAGAAATCGAATGGTGTAAACCGCGTTGCTCTCCGACCAATACTTTTGGCTGTAGCGACAATTGAATGATCATTGATGACAAAATCACGTGCCTAGCAACGGTTCTTACTCCATGGAAACCAGGGAAATTTGCAATTTTTTAAACAGCTGCCGATGCCTGGCCCAATTCCGCATCTTTTGGCACCTTACTGATGTGGGTCAGTGTTCAATTGTACTTTTTACAGCAGACTATATCTAGTACTTTGTGTTTTTTATGTACAAATGGTGTGGTTTTTCTACACGTAGATAAAGACATTGAGATTGTCTTCGACTTAGAAGTAAGACAATTGCTGGGTGAGTTAAATGGGCTTAACCCAAAGATTTGACGTCTTCTGGGCTACCGAAGGGCACATAACTTATGGTCAAAATTTGAATATAGTAATGACCAGTCGCGATGGTACATAGTACAGTGTAGCCGATTTCAATTAACAAAAAGACCAGGCAAAAATGCAAAAGTGGAAAACCTGTTCCAGTGCTGCTGGTAAGAGGCTAATGCGACGTATTCTTTGACGAGAAATCGAATGGTGCAAACCGCGTTGCTCTCCGACCAATACTTTTGGCTGTAGCGACGATTGAATGATCATTGATGACAAATCACGTGCCCAGTAACGGCTCTTACTCCATGGAAACCATTGACATTTGCCAATTTTTAAACAGCTGCCGATGCCTGTCCCAATTCCGCATCTTTTGGCACCTTATTGATGTGGGTCAGTGTTCAATTGTACTTTTTACAGCAGACTGTATCTAGTACTTTGTGTTTTTTATGTACAAATGCTGTGGTTTTTCTACACGTAGATAAAGACATTGAGATTGTCTTGGACTTGGAAGTAAGACAATTGGTGGATGAGTTAAAAGGGCTTAGGCCAAAGATTTGACGTCTTCTGGGCTACTATAGGGCACAAAACTTATATTCAAAACTTGAATATAGTAATGACCAGTCGCGATGGTACATAGTACAGTGTAGCCGATTTAAATTAACAAAAAGACCAGGCAAAAATGCAAAAGTGGAAAAACTGTTCCAGTGCTGCTGGTAAGAGGCTAATCCGACGTATTTTGTGACGAGAAATCGAATGGTGCAAACCGCGTTGCTCTCCGACCATTAGTTTTGGCTGTAGCGACAATTGAATGATCATTGATGACAAAATCACGTGCCCAGCAACGGCTCTTACTCCATGGAAACCAGGGAAATTTGCCATTTTTTAAACAGCTGCCGATGCCTGGCCCAATTCCGCATCTTTTGGCACCTTATTGATGTGGGTCAGTGTTCAATTATACTTTTTACAGCAGACTGTATCTAGTACTTTGTGTTTTTTATGTACAAATGGTGTGGTTTTTCTACACGTAGATAAAGACATTGAGATTGTCTTCGACTTAGAAGTAAGACAAATGCTGGATGAGTTAAATGAGCTTAACCCAAAGATTTGACGTCTTCTGGGCTACAGAAGGGCACATAACTTATAGTCAAAATTTGAATATAGTAATGACCAGTCGCGATGGTACATAGTACAGTGTAGCCGATTTCAATTAACAAAAAGACCAGGCAAAAATGCAAAAGTGGAAAAACTGTTCCAGTGCTGCTGGTAAGAGACTAATCCGACCTATTTTTTGACGGGAAATCGAATGGTGCAAACGGCGTTGCTCTCCGACCAATACTTTTGGCTGTAGCTACAATTGAATGATCATTGATGACAACATCACGTGCCCAGCAACGGCTCTTACTCCATGGAAACCAAGGAAATTTGCAATTTTTTAAACAGCTGCCGATGCCTGGGCCAATTTCGCATCTTTTAGAACCTTATTGATGTGGGTCAGTGATCAGTTGTACTTTTTACAGCAGACTGTATCTAGTACCTTGTGTTTTTTATGTACAAATGGTGTGGTTTTTCTACACGTAGATAAAGACATTGAGATTGTCTTGGACTTAGAAGTAAGACAATTGCTGGGTGACTTAAATGGGCTTAGCCCAAAGATTTGACGTCTTCTGGGCTACCGAAGGGCACATAACTTATAGTCAAAAGTTGAATATAGTAATGACCAGTCGCGATGGTACATAGTACAGTGTAGCCGATTTCAATTAACAAAATGACCAGGCAAAAATGCAAAAGTGGAAAAACTGTTCCAGTGCTGCTGGTAAGAGACTAATCCGAAGTATTTTTTGACGAGAAATCGAATGGTGCAAACCGCGTTGCTCTCCGACCGATACTTTTGGCTGTAGCGACGATTGAATGATCATTGATGACAAATCACGTGCTTAGCAACGGTTCTTACTTCATGGAAACCATTGAAATTTGCAATTTTTTAAACAGCTGCCGATGCCTGGCCCAATTCCGTATCTTTTGGCACCTTATTGATGTGGGTCAGTGTTCAATTGTACTTTTTACAGCGGACTGTATCTAGTACTTTGTGTTTTTTATGTACAAATGGTGTGGTTTTTCTACACGTAGATAAAGACATTGAGATTGTCTTGGACTTAGAAGTAAGACAATTGCTGGGTGACTTAAATGGGCTTAGCCCAAAGATTTGACGTCTTCTGGGCTACCGAAGGGCACATAACTTATAGTCAAAAGTTGAATATAGTAATGACCAGTCGCGATGGTACATAGTACAGTGTAGCCGATTTCAATTAACAAAATGACCAGGCAAAAATGCAAAAGTGGAAAAACTGTTCCAGTGCTGCTGGTAAGAGACTAATCCGAAGTATTTTTTGACGAGAAATCGAATGGTGCAAACCGCGTTGCTCTCCGACCGATACTTTTGGCTGTAGCGACGATTGAATGATCATTGATGACAAATCACGTGCTTAGCAACGGTTCTTACTTCATGGAAACCATTGAAATTTGCAATTTTTTAAACAGCTGCCGATGCCTGGCCCAATTCCGTATCTTTTGGCACCTTATTGATGTGGGTCAGTGTTCAATTGTACTTTTTACAGCAGACTGTATCTAGTACTTTGTGTTTTTTATGTACAAATGGTGTGGTTTTTCTACACGTAGATAAAGACATTGAGATTGTCTTGGACTTAGAAGTAAGACAATTGCTGGGTGACTTAAATGGGCTTAGCCCAAAGATTTGACGTCTTCTGGGCTACCATAGGGCACACAACTTATAGTCAAAAGTTCAATATAGTAATGACCAGTCGCGATTGTACATAGTACAGTGTATCCGATTTCAAATTAACAAAAAGACCAGGCAAAAATGCAAAAGTGGAAAAACTGTTCCAGTGCTGCTGGTAGGAGGCTAATCCGACGTATTTTGTGACGAGAAATCGAATAGTGCAAACCGCGTTGCTCTCCGACCATTACTTTTGGCTGTAGCCACAATTGAATGATCATTGATATCATAGTCACGTGCCCAGCAACGGCTCTTACCCCATGGAAACCAGGGAAATTTGCAATTTTTTAACAGCTGCCGATGCCTGGCCCAATTCCGCATCTTTTTTGCACCTTATTGATGTGGGTCAGTGTTCAATTGTACTTTTTACAGCAGACTGTATCTAGTACTTTGTGTTTTTTATGTACAAATGGTGTGGTTTTTCTACACGTAGATAAAGACATTGAGATTGTCTTGGACGTAGAAGTAAGACAATTGCTGGGTGAGTTAAATGGGCTTAGCCCAAAGATTTGACGTCTTCTGGGCTACCGAAGGGCACATAACTTATAGTTAAAAGTTGAATATAGTAATGACCAGTCGCGATGGTACATAGTAGAGTGTAGGCTATTTCAATTAACAAAGAGACCAGGCAAAAATGCAAAAGTGGAAAAACTGTTCCAGTGCTGCTGGTAGGAGACTAATCCGACGTATTTTGTGACCAGAAATCGAATAGTGCAAACCGCGTTGCTCTCCGACCAATACTTTTGGCTGTAGCGACAATTGAATGATCATTGATGTCATGGTCACGTGCCCAGCAACAGCTCTTACTCCATGGAAACCAGGGAAATTTGCAATTTTTTAAACAGCTGCCGATGCCTGGGCCAATTCCGCATCTTTTTGCACCTTACTGATGTGGGTGAGTGATCAGTTGTACTTTTTACAGCAGACTGTATCTAGTACATTGTGTTTTTTATGTACAAATGGTGTGGTTTTTCTACACGTAGATAAAGACATTGAGATTGTCTTGGACTTAGAAGTAAGACAATTGCTGAGTGAGTTAAATGGGCTTAGCCCAAAGATTTGACGTCTTCTGGGCTACCGAAGGGCACATAACGTATATTTAAAAGTTGAATATAGTAATGACCAGTCGCGATTGTGCACAGTACAGTGTATCCGATTTTAATTAACAAAAAGACCAGGCAAAAATGCAAAAGTGGAAAAACTGTTCCAGTGCTGCTGGTAAGAGGCTAATCTGACGTATTTTGTGACGAAAAATCGAATGCTGCAAACCGCATTGCTCTCCGACCAATACTTTTGGCTGTAGCCACAACTGAATGATCATTGATGACAACATCACGTGCAAAGCAACGGCTTTTACTCCATGGAAACCAGGGAAATTTGCAATTTTTTCAACAGCTGCCGATGCCTGGGCCAATTCCGCATCTTTTAGAACCTTATTGATGTGGGTCAGTGATCAGTTGTACTTTTTACAGCAGACTGTATCTAGTACCTTGTGTTTTTTATGTACAAATGGTGTGGTTTTTCTACACGTAGATAAAGACATTGAGATTGTCTTGGACTTAGACGTAAGACAACTGCTGAGTGTGTTAAATGGGCTTAGGCCAAAGATTTGACGTCCTCTGGGCTACCGAAGGGCATATAACTTATAGTCAAAAGTTGAAGATAGTAATGACCAGTCGCGATTGTACATAGTACATTGTAGCCGATTTCAATTAACAAAAAGACCAGGCAAAAATGAAAAAGTGGAAAAACTGTTCCAGTGCTGCTGGTAGGAGACTAATCCGACGTATTTTGTGACGAGAAATCGAATGGTGCAAACCGCGTTGCTCTCCGACCCTTAGTTTTGGCTGTATCGACAATTGAATGATCATTGATGTCATAGTCACGTGCCCAGCAACGGCTCTTACTCCATGGAAACCAGGGAAAAATGCAATTTTTTAAACAGCTGCCGATGCCTTGGCCAATTCCGCATCTATTAGAACCTTATAGATGTGGGTCAGTGTTGAAGTGTACTTTTTACAGCAGACTGTATCTAGTACATTGTGTTTTTTATGTACAAATGGTGTGGTTTTTCTACACGTAGATAAAGACATTGAGATTGTCTTGGACTTAGAAGTAAGACAATTGCTGAGTGAGTTAAATGGGATTAGCCCAAAGATTTGACGTCTTCTGGGCTACCGAAGGGCATATAACTTATAGTCAAAACTTGAATATAGTAATGACCAGTCGCGATGGTACATAGTACACTTTAGCCGATTTCAATTAACAAAAAGACCAGGCAAAAATGCAAAAGTGGAAAAACTGTTCCAGTGCTGCTGGTAAGAGGCTAATCCGACGTATTTTTTGACGAGAAATCGAATGGTGCAAACCGCGTTGCTCTCCGACCAATACTTTTGGCTGTAGCGACAATTGAATGATCATTGATATTATAGTCACGTGCCCAGCAACAGCTCTTACTCCATGGAAACCAGGGAAATTTGCAATTTTTTAAACAGCTGCCGATGCCTGGGCCAATTCCGCATCTTTTAGAACCTTATTGGTGTGGGTCAGTGATCAGTTGTACTTTTTACAGCAGACTGTATCTAGTACCTCTTTTTTTTATGTACAAATGGTGTGGTTTTTCTACACGTAGATAAAGACATTGAGATTGTCTTGGACTTAGAAGTAAGACAAATGCTGGATGAGTTAAATGGGCTTAGCTCAAAGATTTGACGTCTTCTGAGCTACAGAAGGGCACATAACTTATAGTCAAAACTTGAATATAGTAATGACCAGTTGAGATGGTACATAGTACAGTGTAGCCGATTTCAATTAACAAAAAGACCAGGCAAAAATGCAAAAGTGGAAAAACTGTTCCAGTGCTGCTGGTAAGAGGCTAATCCGACGTATTTTGTAACGAGAAATCGAATGGTGCAAACCGCGTTGCTCTCCGACCAATACTTTTGGCTGTAGCGACAATTGAATGATCATTGATGTCATAGTCACGTGCCCAGCAACGGCTTTTACTCCATGGAAACCAGGGAAATTTGCAATTTTCTAACAGCTGCCGATGCCTGGCCCAAATCCGCATCTTTTTGCACCTTATTGATGTGGGTCAGTGTTCAATTGTACTTTTTACAGCAGACTGTATCTAGTTCTTTGTGTTTTTTATGTACAAATGGTGTGGTTTTTCTACACGTAGATAAAGACATTGAGATTGTCTTGGACTTAGAAGTAAGACAAATGCTGAGTGAGTTAAATGGGCTTAGCCCAAAGATTTGACGTCTTTTGAGCTACAGAAGGGCACATAACTTATAGTCAAAACTTGAATATAGTAATGACCAGTCGAGATGGTACATAGTACAGTGTAGCCGATTTCAATTAACAAAAAGACCAGGCAAAAATGCAAAAGTGGAAAAACTGTTCCAGTGCTGCTGGTAGGAGACTAATCCGACGTATTTTGTGACGAGAAATCGAATGGTGCAAACCGCGTTGCTCTCCGACCGATACTTTTGGCTGTAGCGACAATTGAATGATCATTGATGTCGTAGTCACGTGCCCAGCAACGGCTCTTACTCCATGGAAACCAGGGAAATATGCAATTTTTTGACAGCTGCCGATGCCTGGCCCAATTCCGCATCTATTAGAACCTTATAGATGTGGTTCAGTGATCAGTTGTACTTTTTACAGCAGACTGTATCTAGTACATTGTGTTTTTTATGTACGAATGGTGTGGTTTTTCTACACGTAGATAAAGACATTGAGATTGTCTTGGACTTAGAAGTAAGACAATTGCTGAGTGAGTTAAATGGGCTTAGCCCAAAGATTTGACGTCTTCTGGGCTACCGAAGGGCACATAACTTATAGTCAAAACTTGAATATAGTAATGACCAGTGGCGATGGTACATAGTACATTGTAGTCGATTTCAACAAAAGACCAGGCAAAAATGCAAAAGTGGAAAAACTGTTCCAGTGCTGCTGGTAAGAGGCTAATCCGACGTATTTTGTGACGAGAAATCGAATGGGGAAAACCGCGTTGCTCTCCGACCAATACTTTTGGCTATAGCGACAATTGAATGATCATTGATGTCATAGTCACGTGCCCAGCAACGGCTCTTACTCCATGGAAACCAGGGAAATTTGCAATTTTTTAAACAGCTGCCGATGCCTGGGCCAATTCCGCATCTTTTTGCACCTTATTGATGTGGGTCAGTGATCAGTTGTACTTTTGACAGCAGACTGTATCAAGTACCTTTGTTTTTTTTTTAGTACAAATGGTGTGGTTTTTCTACACGTAGATAAAGACATTGAGATTGTCTTGGACTTAGAAGTAAGACAATTGCTGAGTGACCTAAATGGGCTTAGCCCAAAGATTTGACGTCTTCTGGGCTACCGAAGGGCACATAACTTATAGTCAAAAGTTGAATATAGTAATGACCAGTCGCGATTGTACATAGTACAGTGTATCCGATTTCAAATTAACAAAAAAACCACGCAAAAATGCAAAAGTGGAAAAACTGTTCCAGTGCTGCTGGTAAGAGGCTAATCTGACGTATTTTGTGACGAAAAATCGAATGGTGCAAACCGCATTGCTCTCCGACCAATACTTTTGGCTGTAGCCACAATTGAATGATCATTGATGACAACATCACGTGCAAAGCAACGGCTTTTACTCCATGGAAACCAAGGAAATTTGCAATTTTTTCAACAGCTGCCGATGCCTGGGCCATATCCGCATGATTAAGAACCTTATTTATGTGGGTCAGTGTTTAAGTGTACTTTTTACAGCCGACTGTATCTAGTACCTTGTGTTTTTTATGTACAAATGGTGTGCTTTTTCTACACGTAGATAAAGACATTGAGATTGTCTTGGACTTAGAAGTAAGACAAGTGCTGGGTGACTTAAATGGGCTTAGCCCAAAGATTTGACGTCTTCTGGGCTACCGAAGGGCACATAACGTATAGTTAAAAGTTGAATATAGTAATGACCAGTCGCGATGGTACATAGTACAGTGTATCCGATTTCAATTAACAAAAAAACCAGGCAAAAATGCAAAAGTGGAAAAACTGTTCCAGTGCTGCTGGTAAGAGGCTAATCCGACGTATTTTGCGACGAGAAATCGAAAGGAGCAAACCGCGTTGCTCTCCGTCCAATACTTTTGGCTGTAGCGACAATTGAATGATCATTGATGTCATAGTCACGTGCCCAGCAACGGCTCTTACTCCATGGAAACCAGGGAAATTTGCAATTTTTTAAACAGCTGCCGATGCCTGGGCCAATTCCGCATCTTTTAGAACCTTATTGATGTGGGTCAGTGATCAGTTGTACTTTTTACAGCAGACTGTATCTAGTACCTTGTGTTTTTTATGTACAAATGGTGTGGTTTTTCTACACGTAGATAAAGACATTGAGATTGTCTTGGACTTAGAAGTAAGACAATTGCTGAGTGAGTTAAATGGGTTTACCCCAAATATTTGACGTATTCTGGGCTACCGAAGGGCACATAACTTATAGTCAAAAGTTGAATATAGTAATGACCAGTCGCGATGGTACATAGTACAGTGTAGCCGAATTCAATTAACAAAAAGACCAGGCAAAAATGCAAAAGTGGAAAAACTGTTTCAGTGCTGCTGGTAAGAGGCTAATCCGACGTATTTTGTAACGAGAAATCGAATGGTGCAAACCGCGTTGCTCTTAGACTAATACTTTTGGCTGTAGCCACAATTGAATGATCATTGATGTCATAGTCACGTGCCCAACAACGGCTCTTACTCCATGGAAACCAGGGAAATTTGCAATTTTTTAAACAGCTGCCGATGCCTGGGCCAATTCCGCATCTTTTAGAACCTTATTGATGTGGGTCAGTGATCAGTTGTACTTTTGACAGCAGACTGTATCAAGTACCTTTGTTTTTTTTTAGTACAAATGATGTGGTTTTTCTACACGTAGATAAAGACATTGAGATTGTCTTGGACTTAGAAGTAAGACAATTGCTGAGTGACTTAAATGGGCTTAGCCCAAAGATTTGACGTCTTCTGGGCTACCGAAGGGCACATAACTTATAGTCAAAAGTTGAATATAGTAATGACCAGTCGCGATTGTACATAGTACAGTGTATCCGATTTCAAATTAACAAAAAGACCACGCAAAAATGCAAAAGTGGAAAAACTGTTCCAGTGCTGCCGGTAGGAGGCTAATCCGACGTATTTTGTGACGAGAAATCGAATAGTGAAAACCGCGTTGCTCTCCGACCATTACTTTTGGCTGTAGCCACAATTGAATGATCATTGATATCATAGTCACGTGCCCAGCAACGGCTCTTACCCCATGGAAACCAGGGAAATATGCAATTTTTTAACAGCTGCCGATGCCTGGCCCAATTCCGCATCTTTTTGCACCTTATTGATGTGGGTCAGTGTTCAATTGTACTTTTTACAGCAGACTGTATCTAGTACTTTGTGTTTTTTATGTACAAATGGTGTGGTTTTTCTACACGTAGATAAAGACATTGAGATTGTCTTGGGCTTAGAAGTAAGACAATTGCTGGGTGAGTTAAATGGGCTTAGCCCAAAGATTTGACGTCTTCTGGGCTACCGAAGGGCACATAACTTATAGTTAAAACTTGAATATAGTAACGACCAGTCGCGATTGTACATAGTACAGTATAGCCGATTTCAATTAACAAAAAGACCACGCAAAAATGCAAAAGTGGAAAAACTGTTCCAGTGCTGCTGGTAGGAGACTAATCCGACGTATTTTGTGACGGGAAATCGAATGGTGCAAACCGCGTTGCTCTCCGACCAATACTTTTGGCTGTAGCGACAATTGAATGATCATTGATGTCATGGTCACGTGCCCAGCAACAGTCTTACTCTATGGAAACCAGGGAAATTTCCACTTTTTTAAACAGCTGCCGATGCCTGGGCCAATTCCGCATCTTTTGGCACCTTATTGATGTGGGTGAGTGATCAGTTGTACTTTTTACAGCAGACTGTATCTAGTACATTGTGTTTTTTATGTACAAATGGTGTGGTTTTTCTACACGTAGATAAAGACATTGAGATTGTCTTGGACTTAGAAGTAAGACAATTGCTGAGTGAGTTAAATGGGTTTACCCCAAATATTTGACGTATTCTGGACTACCGAAGGGCACATAACTTATAGTCAAAAGTTGAATATAGTAATGACCAGTCGCGATGGTACATAGTACAGTGTAGCCGAATTCAATTAACAAAAAGACCAGGCAAAAATGCAAAAGTGGAAAAACTGTTTCAGTGCTGCTGGTAAGAGGCTAATCCGACGTATTTTGTAACGAGAAATCGAATGGTGCAAACCGCGTTGCTCTCCGACTAATACTTTTGGCTGTAGCGACAATTGAATGATCATTGATGTCATAGTCACGTGCCCAACAACGGCTCTTACTCCATGGAAACCAGGGAAATTTGCAATTTTTTAAACAGCTGCCGATGCCTGGGCCAATTCCGCATCTTTTAGAACCTTATTGATGTGGGTCAGTGATCAGTTGTACTTTTGACAGCAGACTGTATCTAGTACCTTTGTTTTTTTTTAGTACAAATGGTGTGGTTTTTCTACACGTAGATAAAGACATTGAGATTGTCTTGGACTTAGAAGTAAGACAATTGCTGAGTGACTTAAATGGGCTTAGCCCAAAGATTTGACGTCTTCTGGGCTACCGAAGGGCACATAACTTATAGTCAAAAGTTGAATATAGTAATGACCAGTCGCGATTGTACATAGTACAGTGTATCCGATTTCAAATTAACAAAATGACCAGGCAAAAATGCAAAAGTGGAAAAACTGTTCCAGTGCTGCCGGTAGGAGGCTAATCCGACGTATTTTGTGACGAGAAATCGAATAGTGAAAACCGCGTTGCTCTCCGACCATTACTTTTGGCTGTAGCCACAATTGAATGATCATTGATATCATAGTCACGTGCCCAGCAACGGCTCTTACCCCATGGAAACCAGGGAAATATGCAATTTTTTAACAGCTGCCGATGCCTGGCCCAATTCCGCATCTTTTTGCACCTTATTGATGTGGGTCAGTGTTCAATTGTACTTTTTACAGCAGACTGTATCTAGTACTTTGTGTTTTTTATGTACAAATGGTGTGGTTTTTCTACACGTAGATAAAGACATTGAGATTGTCTTGGGCTTAGAAGTAAGACAATTGCTGGGTGAGTTAAATGGGCTTAGCCCAAAGATTTGACGTCTTCTGGGCTACCGAAGGGCACATAACTTATAGTTAAAAGTTGAATATAGTAACGACCAGTCGCGATTGTACATAGTACAGTATAGCCGATTTCAATTAACAAAAAGACCACGCAAAAATGCAAAAGTGGAAAAACTGTTCCAGTGCTGCTGGTAGGAGACTAATCCGACGTATTTTGTGACGGGAAATCGAATGGTGCAAACCGCGTTGCTCTCCGACTAATACTTTTGGCTGTAGCCACAATTGAATGATCATTGATGTCATGGTCACGTGCCCAGCAACAGTCTTACTCTATGGAAACCAGGGAAAATTCCACTTTTTTAAACAGCTGCCGATGCCTGGGCCAATTCCGCATCTTTTGGCACCTTATTGATGTGGGTGAGTGATCAGTTGTACTTTTTACAGCAGACTGTATCTAGTACATTGTGTTTTTTATGTACAAATGGTGTGGTTTTTCTACACGTAGATAAAGACATTGAGATTGTCTTGGACTTAGAAGTAAGACAATTGCTGAGTGAGTTAAATGGGCTTAGCCCAAAGATTTGACGTCTTCTGGGCTACCGAAGGGCACATAACGTATATTTAAAAGTTGAATATAGTAATGACCAGTCGCGATTGTGCATAGTACAGTGTATCCGATTTCAATTAACAAAAAGACCAGGCAAAAATGCAAAAGTGGAAAAACTGTTCCAGTGCTGCTGGTAAGAGGCTAATCCGACGTATTTTGTGACGAGAAATCGAATGGTGCAAACCGCGTTGCTCTCCGACCAATACTTTTGGCTGTAGCGACAATTGAATGATCATTGATGTCATAGTCACGTGCCCAACAACGGCTCTCACTCCATGGAAACCAGGGAAATTTGCAATTTTTTAAACAGCTGCCGATGCCTGGCCCAATTCCGCATCTTTTGGCACCTTATTTATGTGGGTCAGTGTTTAAGTCTACTTTTTACAGCAGACTGTATCTAGTACTTTGTGTTTTTTATGTACGAATGGTGTGGTTTTTCTACACGTAGATAAAGACATTCAGATTGTCTTGGACTTAGAAGTAAGACAATTGCTGGGTGAGTGAAATGGGCTTACCCCAAAGATTTGACGTCTTCTGGGCTACCGAAGGGCACATAACTTATAGTCAAAACTTGAATATAGTAATGACCAGTCGCGATGGTACATAGTAGAGTGTAGCCGATTTCAATTAACATAAAGACCAGGCAAAAATGCAAAAGTGGAAAAACTGTTCCAGTGCTGCTGGTAAAAGGCTAATGCGACGTATTTTGTGACGACAAATCGAATGGTGCAAACCGCGTTGCTCTCCGACCAATACTTTTGGCTGTAGCCACAATTGAATGATCATTGATGACAAAATCACGTGCCTAGCAACGGCTCTTACTCCATGGAAACCATTGAAATTTGCAATTTTTTAAACAGCTGCCGATGCCTGGGCCAATTCCGCATCTATTAAAACCTTATTAATGTGGGTCAGTGTTTAAGTGTACTTTTTACAGCGGACTGTATCTAGTACTTTGTAGTTTTTATGTACAAATGGTGTGGTTTTTCTACACGTAGATAAAGACATTGAGATTGTCTTGGACTTAGAAGTAAGACAAATGCTGAGTGACTTAAATGGGCTTAGCCCAAAGATTTGACGTCTTCTGGGCTACCGAAGGGCACATAACTTATAATCAAAAGTTAAATATAATAATGACCAGTCGCAATTGTACATAGTACATTGCAGCCGAAATCAATTAACAAAAAGACCACGCAAAAATGAAAAAGTGGAAAAACTGTTCCAGTGCTGCTGGTAAGAGGCTAATCCGACGTATTTTGTGACGAGAAATCGAATGGGGTAAACGGCGTTGCTCTCCGTCCAATACTTTTGGCTGTAGCGACAATTGAATGATCATTGATGTCATAGTCACGTGCCCAGCAACGGCTCTTACTCCATGGAAACCAATGAAATTTGCAATTTTTTAAACAGCTGCCGATGCCTGGGCCAATTCCGCATCTTTTAGAACCTTATTGATGTGGGTCAGTGATCAGTTGTACTTTTTACAGCCGACTGTATCTAGTACCTTGTGTTTTTTATGTACAAATGGTGTGGTTTTTCTACACGTAGATAAAGACATTGAGAATGTCTTGGACTTGGAAGTAAGACAATTGCTGGGTGACTTAAATGGGCTTAGCCCAAAGATTTGACGTCTTCTGGGCTACCGAAGGGCACATAACTTATAGTCAAAAGTTGAATATAGTAATGACCAGTCGCGATGGTACATAGTACAGTGTAGCCGATTTCAATTAACAAAATGACCAGGCAAAAATGCAAAAGTGGAAAAACTGTTCCAGTGCTGCTGGTAAGAGACTAATCCGACGTATTTTTTGACGAGAAATCGAATGGTGCAAACCGCGTTGCTCTCCGACCGATACTTTTGGCTGTAGCGACGATTGAATGATCATTGATGACAAATCACGTGCTTAGCAACGGTTCTTACTTCATGGAAACCATTGAAATTTGCAATTTTTTAAACAGCTGCCGATGCCTGGCCCAATTCCGTATCTTTTGGCACCTTATTGATGTGGGTCAGTGTTCAATTGTACTTTTTACAGCAGACTGTATCTAGTACTTTGTGTTTTTTATGTACAAATGGTGTGGTTTTTCTACACGTAGATAAAGACATTGAGATTGTCTTGGACTTAGAAGTAAGACAATTGCTGGGTGACTTAAATGGGCTTAGCCCAAAGATTTGACGTCTTCTGGGCTACCATAGGGCACATAACTTATATTCAAAACTTGAATATAGTAATGACCAGTCGCGATGGTACATAGTACAGTGTAGCCGATTTAAATTAACAAAAAGACCAGGCAAAAATGCAAAAGTGGAAAAACTGTTCCAGTGCTGCTGGTAAGAGGCTAATCCGACGTATTTTGTGACGAGAAATCGAATGGTGTAAACCGCGTTGCTCTCCGACCAATACTTTTGGCTGTAGCGACAATTGAATGATCATTGATGACAAAATCACGTGCCTAGCAACGGCTCTTACTCCATGGAAACCAGGGAAATTTGCCATTTTTTAAACAGCTGCCGATGCCTGGCACAATTCCGCCTCTTTTGGCACCTTACTAATGTGGGTCAGTGTTCAATTGTACTTTTTACAGCAGACTGTATCTAGTACTTTGTGTTTTTTATGTACGAGTGGTGTGGTTTTTCTACACGTAGATAAAGACATTGAGATTGTCTTGGACTTAGAAGTAAGACAATTGCTGGGTGACTTAAATGGGCTGAGCCCAAAGATTTGACGTCTTCTGGGCTACCATAGGGCACATAACTTATATTCAAAACTTGAATATAGTAATGACCAGTCGCGATGGTACATAGTACAGTGTAGCCGATTTCAATTAACAAAAAGACCAGGCAAAAATGCAAAAGTGGAAAAACTGTTCCAGTGCTGCTGGTAAGAGACTAATCCGACCTATTTTTTGACGACAAAATCGAATGAGGCAAACGGCGTTGCTCTCCGACCAATACTTTTGGCTGTAGCTACAATTGAATGATCATTGATGACAACATCACGTGCCCAGCAACGGCTCTTACTCCATGGAAACCAGGGAAATTTGCAATTTTTTGAACAGCTGCCAATGCCTGGGCCAATTCCGCATCTTTTAGAACCTTATTGATGTGGGTCAGTGATCAGTTGTACTTTTTACAGCAGACTGTATCTAGTACTTTGTGTTTTTTATGTACAAATGGTGTGGTTTTTCTATCACGTAGAGATTGTCTTGGACTTAGAAGTAAGACAATTGCTGGGTGACGTAAATGGGCTTAACCCAAAGATTTGACGTCTTCTGGGCTACCGAAGGGCACATAACTTATAGTCAAAAGTTGAATATAGTAATGACCAGTCGCGATGGTACATAGTACAGTGTAGCCGATTTCAATTAACAAAATGACCAGGCAAAAATGCAAAAGTGGAAAAACTGTTCCAGTGCTGCTGGTAAGAGACTAATCCGACGTATTTTTTGACGAGAAATCGAATGGTGCAAACCGCGTTGCTCTCTGACCAATACTTTCGGCTGTAGCGACAATTGAATGATCATTGATGACAAAATCACGCGCCCAGCAACGGCTCTTACTCCATGGAAACCAGGCAAAATTTGCAATTTTTTAAACAGCTGCCGATGCCTGGCCCAATTCCGCATCTTTTGGCACCTTATTGATGTGGGTCAGTGTTCAATTGTACTTTTTACAGCAGACTGTATCTAGTACTTTGTGTTTTTTATGTACAAATGGTGTGGTTTTTCTACACGTAGATAAAGACATTGAGATTGTCTTCGACTTAGAAGTAAGACAATTGCTGGGTGACTTAAATGGGCTTAGCCCAAAGATTTGACGTCTTCTGGGCTACCATAGGGCACATAACTTATATTCAAAACTTGAATATAGTAATGACCAGTCGCGATGGTACATAGTACAGTGTAGCCGATTTAAATTAATAAAAAGACCAGGCAAAAATGCAAAAGTGGAAAAACTGTTCCAGTGCTGCTGTTAAGAGGCTAATCCGACGTATTTTGTGACGAGAAATCGAATGGTGCAAACCGCGTTGCTCTCCGACCAATACTTTTGGCTGTAGCGACAATTGAATGATCATTGATGACAAAATAACGTGCCCAACAACGGCTCTTACTCCATGGAAACCAGGGAAATTTGCCATTTTTTAAACAGCTGCCGATGCCTGGCCCAATTCCGCATCTTTTGGCACCTTATTGATGTGGGTCAGTGTTCAATTGTACTTTTTACAGCAGACTGTATCTAGTACTTTGTGTTTTTTATGTACAAATGGTGTGGTTTTTCTACACGTAGATAAAGACATTGAGATTGTCTTCGACTTAGAAGTAAGACAATTGCTGGGTGACTTAAATGGGCTTAGCCCAAAGATTTGACGTCTTCTGGGCTACCATAGGGCACATAACTTATATTCAAAAGTTGAATATAGTAATGACCAGTCGCGATGGTACATAGTACAGTGTAGCCGATTTCAATTCCCAAAAAGACCAGGCAAAAATGCAAAAGTGGAAAAACTGTTCCAGTGCTGCTGGTAAGAGGCTAATCCGACGTATTTTGTGACGAGAAATCGAATGGTGCAAACCGCGTTGCTCTCCGACCAATACTTTAGGCTGTAGCGACGATTGAATGATCATTGATGTCATAGTTACGTGCCCAGCAACGGCTCTTACTCCATGGAAACCAGGGAAATTTGCAATTTTTTAACAGCTGCCGATGCCTGGCCCAATTCCGCATCTATTAGAACCTTATAGATGTGGTTCAGTGATCAGTTGTACTTTTTACAGCAGACTGTATCTAGTACATTGTGTTTTTTATGTACGAGTGGTGTGGTTTTTCTACACGTAGATAAAGACATTGAGATTGTCTTGGACTTAGAAGTAAGACAATTGCTGAGTGAGTTAAATGGGCTTAGCCCAAAGATTTGACGTCTTCTGGGCTACCGAAGGGCATATTACTTATAGTCAAAAGTTGAATATAGTAATGACCAGTCGCGATGGTACATAGTACAGTGTAGCCGAATTCAATTAACAAAAAGACCAGGCAAAAATGCAAAAGTGGAAAAACTGTTCCAGTGCTGCTGGTAAGAGACTAATCCGACTTATTTTTTGACGAGAAATCGAATGGTGCAAACCGCGTTGCTCTCTGACCAATACTTTTGGCTGTAGCGACAATTGAATGATCATTGATGACAAAATCACGCGCCTAGCAACGGCTCTTACTCCATGGAAACCAATGAAATTTGCAATTTTTTAAACAGCTGCCGATGCCTGGCCCAATTCCGCATCTTTTGGCACCTTATTGATGTGGGTCAGTGTTCAATTGTACTTTTTACAGCAGACTGTATCTAGTACTTTGTGTTTTTTATGTTCAAATGGTGTGGTTTTTCTACACGTAGATAAAGACATTGAGATTGTCTTGGACTTAGAAGTAAGACAATTGCTGGGTGACTTAAATGGGCTTAGCCTAAAGATTTGACGTCTTCTGGGCTACCATAGGGCACATAACTTATATTCAAAAGTTGAATATAGTAATGACCAGTCGCGATGGTACATAGTACAGTGTAGCCGAATTTAATTAACAAAAAGACCAGGCAAAAATGCAAAAGTGGAAAAACTGTTCCAGTGCTGCTGGTAAGAGACTAATCCGACGTATTTTTTGACGAGAAATCGAATGGTGTAAACCGCGTTGCTCTCCGACCAATACTTTTGGCTGTAGCCACAATTGAATGATCATTGATGACAATATCACGTGCCCAACAACGGCTCTTACTCCATGGAAACCAGGGAAATTTGCAATTTTTTAAACAGCTGCCGATGCCTGGCCCAATTCCGCATCTTTTGGCACCTTACTGATGTGGGTCAGTGTTCAATTGTACTTTTTACAGCAGACTGTATCTAGTACTTTGTGTTTTTTATGTACGAATGGTGTGGTTTTTCTACACGTGGATAAAGACATTGAGATTGTCTTGGACTTAGAAGTAAGACAATTGCTGGGTGGCTTAAATGGGCTTAACCCAAAGACTTGACGTCTTCTGGGCTACTGAAGGGCACATAACTTATGGTCAAAATTTGAATATAGTAATGACCAGTCGCGATGGTACATAGTACAGTGTAGGCGATTTCAATTAACAAAAACACCAGGCAAAAATGCAAAAGTGGAACACCTGTTCCAGTGCTGCTGGTAAGGGGCTAATCCGACGTATTCTTTGACGAGAAATCGAATGGTGCAAACCGCGTTACTCTCCGACCAATACTTTTGGCTGTAGCCACAATTGAATGATCATTAATGACAAAATCACATGCCTAGCAACGGCTCTTACTCCATGGAAACCAGGGAAATTTGCAATTTTTTAATCAGCTGCCGATGCCTGGGCCAATTCCGTATCTTTTGGCACCTTATTGATGTGGGTCAGTGTTCAATTGTACTTTTTACAGCAGACTGTATCTAGTACCTTGTGTTTTTTATGTACAAATGGTGTGGTTTTTCTACACGTAGATAAAGACATTGAGATTGTCTTGGACTTAGAAGTAAGACAATTGGTTAGTGCGTTAAATGGGCTTAGGCCAAAGATTTGACGTCTTCTGGGCTACCAAAGGGCACACAATTTATAGTCAAAAGTCTAATATAGTAATGACCAGTCGCGATGGTACATAGTACAGTGTAGCCGAATTCAATTAACAAAAAGACCAGGCAAAAATGCAAAAGTGGAAAACCTGTTCCAGTGCTGCTGGTAAAAGGCTAATATGACGTATTTTTTGACGAGAAATCGAATGGTGCAAACCGCGTTGCTCTCCGACCGATACTTTTGGCTGTAGCGACGATTGAATGATCATTGATGACAAATCACGTGCTTAGCAACGGCTCTTACTCCATGGAAACCATTGAAATTTGCAATTTTTTAAACAGCTGCCGATGCCTGGCCCAATTCCGCATCTTTTGGCACCTTATTGATGTGGGTCAGTGTTTAAGTCTACTTTTTACAGCAGACTGTGTCAAGTACCTTGTGTTTTTTATGTACGAATGGTGTGGTTTTTCTACACGTAGATAAAGACATTGAGATTGTCTTGGACTTAGAAGTAAGACATTTGCTGGGTGAGTTAAATGGGCTTAGCCCAAAGATTTGACGTCTTCTGGGCTACCGAAGGGCACATAACTTATAGTCAAAAGTTGAATATAGTAATGACCAGTCGCAATGGTACATAGTACAGTGTAGCCGATTTCAATTAACAAAAGGACCAGGCAAAAATGCAAAAGTGGAAAAACTGTTCCAGTGCTGCTGGTAAGAGGCTAATCCGACGTATTTTGTGACGAGAAATCGAATGGTGCAAACCGCGTTGCTCTCCGACCATTACTTTTGGCTGTAGCCACAATTGAATGATCATTGATGTCATAGTCACGTGCCCAGCATCGGCTCTTACTCCATGGAAACCAGGGAAATATGCAATTTTTTAACAGCTGCCGATGCCTGGCCCAATTCCGCATCTATTAGAACCTAATAGATGTGGGTCAGTGATCAGTTGTACTATTTACAGCAGACTGTAACTAGTACATTGTGCTTTTTATGTACAAATGGTGTGGTTTTTCTACACGTAGATAAAGACATTGAGATTGTCTTGGACTTAGAAGTAAGACAATTGGTTAGTGAGTTAAATGGGCTTAGCCCAAAGATTTGACGTCTTCTGGGCTACCGAAGGGCACATAACTTATAGTCAAAAGTTGAATATAGTAATGACCAGTCGCGATGGTACATAGCACAGTGTAGCCGATTTCAATTAACAAAAAGACCAGGCAAAAATGCAAATGTGGAGAAACCGTTCCAGTGCTGCTGGTAAGAGGCTAATCCGACGTATTTTGTGACGAGAAATCGAATGGTGCAAACCGCGTTGCTCTCCGACCAATACTTTTGGCTGTAGCGACAATTGAATGATCAATGATGACAAAATCACGTGCCCAGCAACGGCTCTTACTCCATGGAAACCAGGGAAATTTGCAATTTTTTAAACAGCTGCCGATGCCTGGCCCAATTCCGCATCTTTTGGCACCTTACTAATGTGGGTCAGTGTTCAATTGTACTTTTTACAGCAGACTGTATCTAGTACTTTGTGTTTTTATGTACAAACGGTGTGGTTTTTCTACACGTAGATAAAGACATTGAGATTGTCTTGGACTTAGAAGTAAGACAATTGCTGGGTGACTTAAATGGGCTTAGCCCAAAGATTTGACGTCATCTGGGCTACAGAAGGGCACATAACTTATGGTTAAAACTTGAATATAGTAATGACCAGATCGCGATGGTACATAGTACAGTGTAGGCGATTTCAATTAACAAAAAAGACCAGGCAAAAATGCAAAAGTAGAAAACCTGTTCCAGTGCTGCTGGTAAGAGGCTAATCCGACGTATTCTTTGACGAGAATCGAATGGTGCAAACCGCGTTGCTCTCCGACCATACTTTTGGCTGTAGCGACAATTGAATGATCATTAATGACAATATCACAGTGCCTAGCAACGGCTTCTTACTCCATGGAAACCAGGGAAATTTGCAATTTTTTAATCAGCTGCCGATGCCTGGGCCAATTCCGCAATCTTTTGGCACCTTATTGATGTGGGTCAGTGTTCAATTGTACTTTTTACAGCAGACTGTATCTAGTACCTTTGTGTTTTTTTATGTACAAATGGTGTGGTTTTTTCTACACGTAGATAAAGACATTGAGATTGTCTTGGACTTAGAAGTAAGACAATTGGTTATTGCGTTAAATGGGCTTAGCCCAAAAGATTTGACGTCTTCTGGGCTACCAAAGGGCCACACAATTACAGTCAAAAGTTTTAATATAGTAAATGACCAGTCGCGATGGTACATAGTACAGTGTAGCCGAATTCAATTAACAAAAGACCACGCAAAAATGCAAAAGTGGAAAACCTGTTCCAGTGCTGCTGGTAAAAGGCTACTATGACGTATTTTTTGACGAGAATCGAATGGTGCAAACCGCGTTGCTCTCCGACGATACTTTTGGCTGTAGCGACGATTGAATGATTATTGATGACAAACTCACGTGCTTACCAACGGCTCTTACTCCATGGAAACCATTGAAATTTGCAATTTTTTAAACAGCTGCCGATGCCTGGCCCAATTCCGCATCTATTAGAACCTAATAGATGTGGGTCAGTGATCAGTTGTACCTTTTACAGCAGACTGTAAACTAGTACATTGTGCTTTTTATGTACAAATGGTGTGGTTTTTCTACACGTAGATAAAGACATTGAGATTGTCTTGGACTTAGAAGTAAGACAATTGGTTAGTGAGTTAAATGGGCATAGCCCAAAGATTTGACGTCTTCTGGGCTACCGAAGGGCACATAGCTTATAGTCAAAAGTTGAATATAGTAATGACCAGTCGCGATGGTACATAGTACACTGTACCCGATTTCAATTACAAAAAGACCAGGCAAAAATGCAAAAGTGGAGAAACCGTTCCAGTGCTGCTGGTAAGAGGCAAATCCGACGTATTTTGTGACGACAAATCGAATGGTGCAAACCGCGTTGATCTCCGAACCTATACTTTTGGCTGTAGCCACAATTGAATGATCATTGATGTCATAGTCCACGTGCCCAACAACGGCTCTTACTCCATGGTAACCTAGGGAAATTTGGCAATTTTTTAAACAGCTGCCGATGCCTGGCCGAATTCTGCATCTTTTGGCACCTATATTATGTGGGTCAGTGTTTAAGTCTACTTTTTTACAGCAGACTGTATCTAGTACTTTGTGTTTTTTATGTACAAATGGTGTGGTTTTTCTACACGTAGATAAAGACATTGAAGATTGTCCTTGGACTTAGAAGTAAGACAATTGGTGGATGAGTTAAAAGGGCTTAGGCCAAAGATTTGACGTCTTCTGGGCTACCAAACGGCACATAATTTATAGTCAAAAGTTTAAAAAAGTAATGACCATTCGCGATGGTACATTGTACAGTGTAGCCGATTTCAATTAACAAAAAGACCAGCAAAAATGCAAAAGTGGGACAAACTGTTCCAGTGCTGCTGGTAAGAGGTTAATCCGACGTATTTTGTGACGAGAAATCGAATGGTGTAAACCGCGTTGCTCTCCAACCAATACTTTTGGCTGTAGCGACAATTGAATGATCATTGAATGACAAAATCACGTGCCCAGCAACGGCTCTTACTCCATGGAAACCAATGAAATTTGCAATTTTTTAAACAGCTGCCGATGCCTGGCCCAATTCCGCATCCTTTTTGGCACCTTATTGATGTGGGTCAGTGTTCAATTGTACTTTTTACAGAAGACTGTATCTAGTACTTTGTGTTTTTTATGTACAAATGGGTGTGGTTTTTCTACACGTAGATAAAGACATTGAGATTGTCTTGGACTTAGAAGTAAGACAATTGCTGGCTGACTTAAATGGGCTTAACCCAAAGATTTGACGGTCTTCTGGGCTACAGAAGGGCACATAACTTTTGGTCAAAATTTGAATATAGTAATGACCAGTCGCGATGGTACATAGTACAGTGTAGCCGATTTCAATTAACAAAAAGACCAGGCAAAAATGCAAAAGTGGAAAAACTGTTCCAGTGCTGCTGGTAAGAGGCTAATCCGACGTATTTTGTGACGAGAAATCGAATGGTGTAAACCGCGTTGCTCTCTGACCAATACTTTTGGCTGTAGCCACAACTGAATGATCATTGATGACAAAATCACGTGCCCAGCAACGGCTCTTACTCCATGGAAACCAGGGAAATTTGCAATTTTTTAAACAGCTGCCGATGCCTGGCCCAATTCCGCATCTTTTGGCACCTTACTAATGTGGTTCAGTGATCAGTTGTACTTTTTACAGCAGACTGTATCTAGTACTTTGTGTTTTTTATGTACAAATGGTGTGGTTTTTCTACACGTAGATAAAGACATTGAGATTGTCTTGGACTTAGAAGTAAGACAATTGCTGGGTGACTTAAATGGGTTAGCCCAAAGATTTGACGTCTTCTGGGCTACAGAAGGGCACATAACTTATAGTCAAAACTTGAATATAGTAATGACCAGTCGCGATGGTACATAGTACAGTGTAGGCGATTTCAATTAAACAAAAAGACCAGGCAAAAAATGCAAAAGTGGAAAACCTGTTCCAGTGCTGCTGTTGAAAGGCTAATCCGACGTATTTATTGACGAGAAATCGAATGGTGCAAACCGCGTTGCTCTCCGACCGATACTTTTGGCTGTAGCGACGATTGAATGATCATTGATGACAAATCACGTGCTTAGCAACGGCTCTTACTCCATGGAAACCATTGAAATTTCCAATCTTTAAACAGCTGCGATGCCTGGCCCAATTCCGCATCTTTTGGCACCTTATTGATGTGGGGTCAGTGTTCAATTGTACTTTTTACAGCAGACTGTATCGAGTACTTTTGTGTTTTTTATGTACAAATGGTGTGGTTTTTCTACACGTAGATAAAGACATTGAGATTGTCTTCGACTTAGAAGTAAGACAATTGCTGGGTGACTTAAATGGGCTTAGCCCCAAAAGATTTGACGTCTTCTGGGCTACCATAGGGCACATAACTTATATTCAAAAGTTGAATATAGTAATGACCAGTCGCGATGGTACATAGTACAGTGTAGCCGATTTCAATTCCCAAAAAGGACCAGGCAAAAATGCAAAAGTGGAAAAAACTGTTCAGTGCTCCTGGTAAGAGGCTAATCCGACGTATTTTGTGACGAGAAATCGAATGATGCAAACCGCGTTGCTCTCCGACCAATACTTTTGGCTGTAGCGGACGATTGAATGATCATTGATGTCATAGTTACGTGCCCAGCAACGGCTCTTACTCCATGGAAACCAGGGAAATTTGCAATTTTTTAACAGCTGCCGATGCCTGGCCCAATTCCGCATCTATTAGAACTTATAGATGTGGTTTCAGTGATCAGTTGTACTTTTTACAGCAGACTGTATCTAGTACATTGTGTTTTTTATGTACGAGTGGTGTGGTTTTTCTATACGTAGATAAAGACATTGAGATTGTCTTGGACTTAGAAGTAAGGACAATTGCTGAGGTGAGTTAAATGGGCTTAGCCCAAAGATTTGACGTCTTCTGGGCTAGCAAAGGGCATATTACTTATAGTCCAAAAGTTGAATATAGTAATTGACCAGTCGCGATGGTACATAGTACAGTGTAGCCGAATTCAATTAACAAAAAGACCAGGCAAAAATGCAAAAGTGGAAAAAACTGTTCCAGTGCTGCTGGTAAGAGACTAATCCGACTTATTTTTTGACGAGAAATCGAATGGTGCAAACCGGGTTGCTCTCTGACCAATACTTTTGGCTGTAGCGACAATTGAATGATCATTGATGACAAAATCACGCGCCTAGCAACGGCTCTTACTCCATGGGAAACCAATGAAATTTGCAATTTTTTAAACAGCTGCCGATGCCTGGCCCAATTCCGCATCTTTTGGCACCTTATTGATGTGGGTCAGTGTTCAATTGTACTTTTTACAGCAGACTGTATCTAGTACTTTGTGTTTTTTATGTACAAATGGTGTGGTTTTTCTATCACGTAGATAAAGACATTGAGATTGTCTTGGACTTAGAAGTAAGACAATTGCTGGGTGACTTAAATGGGCTTAGCCCAAAGATTTGACGTCTTCTGGGCTACCATAGGGCACATAACTTATATTCAAAAGTTGAATATAGTAATGACCAGTCGCAATGGTACATAGTACAGTGTAGCCGATTTCAATTAACAAAAGGACCAGGTAAAAATGCAAAAGTGGAAAAACTGTTCCAGTGCTGCTGGTAAGAGGCTAATCCGACGTATTTTGTGACGAGAAATCGAATGGTGCAAACCGCGTTGCTCTCCGACCAATACTTTTGGCTGTAGACACAATTGAATGATCATTGATGTCATTGTCACCTGCCCAGAAACGGCTCTTACTCCATGGAAACCAGGGAAATTTGCAATTTTTTAAACAGCTGCCGATGCCTGGCCCAATTCCGCATCTTTTGGCACCTTACTGATGTGGGTCAGTGTTCAATTGTACTTTTTACAGCAGACTGTATCTAGTACTTTGTGTTTTTTATGTACGAATGGTGTGGTTTTTCTACACGTAGATAAAGACATTGAGATTGTCTTGGACTTAGAAGTAAGACAATTGCTGGGTGACTTAAATGGGCTTAACCCAAAGATTTGACGTCTTCTGGGCTACCGAAGGGCACATAACTTATGGTCAAAATTTGAATATAGTAATGACCAGTCGCGATGGTACATAGTACAGTGTAGGCGATTTCAATTAACAACAAGACCAGACAAAAATGCAAAAGTGGAAAACCTGTTCCAGTGCTGCTGGTAAGAGGCTAATCCGACGTATTCTTTGACGAGAAATCGAATGGTGCAAACCGCGTTACTCTCCGACCAATACTTTTGGCTGTAGCGACAATTGAATGATCATTGATGTCATAGTCACGTGCCCAACAACGGCTCTTACTCCATGGAAACCATTGAAATTTGCAATTTTTAAACAGCTGCCGATGCCTGGCCCAATTCCGCATCTTTTGGCACCTTATTTATGTGGGTCAGTGTTTAAGTCTACTTTTTACAGCAGACTGTATCAAGTACCTTGTGTTTTTTTATATACGAATGGTGTGGTTTTTCTACACGTAGATAAAGACATTGAGATTGTCTTGGACTTAGAAGTAAGACAATTGCTGGGTGAGTTAAATGGGCTTAGCCCAAAGATTTGACGTCTTCTGGGCTACCGAAGGGCACATAACTTATAGTCAAAAGTGGAATATAGTAACGACCAGTCGCGATGGTACATAGTACAGTGTGGCCGATTTCTTTTAACAAAAAGACCAGGCAAAAATGCAAAAGTGGAAAAACCGTTCCAGTGCTGCTGGTAAGAGGCTAATCCGACGTATTTTGTGACGAGAAATCGAATGGTGCAAACCGCGTTGCTCTCCGACCAATACTTTTGGCTGTAGACACAATTGAATGATCATTGATGTCATTGTCACCTGCCCAGAAACGGCTCTTACTCCATGGAAACCAGGGAAATTTCCAATTTTTTAAACAGCTGCCGATGCCTGGCCCAATTCCGCATCTTTTGGCACCTTACTGATGTGGGTCAGTGTTCAATTGTACTTTTTACAGCAGACTGTATCTAGTACTTTGTGTTTTTTATGTACGAATGGTGTGGTTTTTCTACACGTAGATAAAGACATTGAGATTGTCTTCGACTTAGAAGTAAGACAATTGCTGGGTGACTTAAATGGGCTTAACCCAAAGATTTGACGTCTTCTGGGCTACCGAAGGGCACATAACTTATGGTCAAAATTTGAATATAGTAATGACCAGTCGCGATGGTACATAGTACAGTGTAGGCGATTTCAATTAACAAAAAGACCAGGCAAAAATGCAAAAGTGGAAAACCTGTTCCAGTGCTGCTGGTAAGAGGCTAATCCGACGTATTCTTTGACGAGAAATCGAATGGTGCAAACCGCGTTACTCTCCGACCAATACTTTTGGCTGTAGCGACAATTGAATGATCATTGATGTCATAGTCACGTGCCCAACAACGGCTCTTACTCCATGGAAACCATTGAAATTTGCAATTTTTAAACAGCTGCCGATGCCTGGCCCAATTCCGCATCTTTTGGCACCTTATTTATGTGGGTCAGTGTTTAAGTCTACTTTTTACAGCAGACTGTATCAAGTACCTTGTGTTTTTATATGTACCAATGGTGTTGTTTTTCTACACGTAGATAAAGACATTGAGATTGTCTTGGACTTAGAAGTAAGACAATTGCTGGGTGAGTTAAATGGGCTTAGCCCAAAGATTTGACGTCTTCTGGGCTACCGAAGGGCACATAACTTATAGTCAAAAGTTGAATATAGTAACGACCAATCGCGATGGTACATAGTACAGTGTGGCCGATTTCTTTTAACAAAAAGACCAGGCAAAAATGCAAAAGTGGAAAAACCGTTCCAGTGCTGCTGGTAAGAGACTAATCCGACGTATTTTGTGACGAGAAATCGAATGGTGCAAACCGCGTTGCTCTCCGACCAATACTTTTGGCTGTAGCGACAATTGAATGATCATTGATGTCATAGTCACGTGCCCAACAACGGCTCTTACTCCATGGAAACCAGGGAAATTTCCAATTTTTAAACAGCTGCCGATGCCTGGCCCAATTCCGCATCTTTTGGCACCTTATTTATGTGGGTCAGTGTTTAAGTCTACTTTTTACAGCAGACTGTATCAAGTATATTGTGTTTTTTTATGTACGAATGGTGTGGTTTTTCTACACGTAGATAAAGACATTGAGATTGTCTTGGACTTAGAAGTAAGACAATTGCTGGGTGAGTTAAATAGGCTTAGCCCAAAGATTTGACGTCTTCTGGGCTACCGAAGGGCACATAACTTATAGTCAAAAGTTGAATATAGTAATGACCAGTCGCAATGGTACATAGTACAGTGTAGCCGATTTCAATTAACAAAAAGACCACCCAAAAATGGAAAAGTGGAAAAACCGTTCCACTGCTGCTGGTAAGAGGCTAATCCGACGTATTTTGTGACGAGAAATCGAATGGTGCAAACCGCGTTGCTCTCTGACCAATACTTTTGGCTGTAGCGACAATTGAATGATCATTGATGACAAAATCACGCGCCTAGCAACGGCTCTTACTCCATGGAAACCAATGAAATTTGCAATTTTTTAAACAGCTGCCGATGCCTGGCCCAATTCCGCATCTTTTGGCACCTTATTGATGTGGGTCAGTGTTCAATTGTACTTTTTACAGCAGACTGTATCTAGTACTTTCTGTTTTTTATGTACAAATGGTGTGGTTTTTCTATCACGTAGATAAAGACATTGAGATTGTCTTGGACTTAGAAGTAAGACAATTGCTGGGTGACTTAAATGGGCTTAGCCCAAAGATTTGACGGCTTCTGCGCTACCATAGGGCACATAACTTATATTCAAAAGTTGAATATAGTAATGACCAGTCGCGATGGTACATAGTACAGTGTAGCCGAATTCAATTAACAAAAAGACCAGGCAAAAATGCAAAAGTGGAAAAACTGTTCCAGTGCTGCTGGTAAGAGACTAATCCGACGTATTTTGTGACGAGAAATCGAATGGTGTAAACCGCGTTGCTCTCCGACCAATACTTTTGGCTGTAGCCACAATTGAATGATCATTGATGACAATATCACGTGCCCAACAACGGCTCTTACTCCATGGAAACCAGGGAAATTTGCAATTTTTTAAACAGCTGCCGATGCCTGGCCCAATTCCGCATCTTTTGGCACCTTACTGATGTGGGTCAGTGTTCAATTGTACTTTTTACAGCAGACTGTATCTAGTACTTTGTGTTTTTTATGTACGAATGGTGTGGTTTTTCTACACGTAGATAAAGACATTGAGATTGTCTTGGACTTAGAAGTAAGACAATTGCTGGGTGACTTAAATGGGCTTAACCCAAAGATTTGACGTCTTCTGGGCTACCGAAGGGCACATAACTTATGGTCAAAATTTGAATATAGTAATGACTAATCGCGATGGTACATAGTACAGTGTAGGCGATTTCAATTAACAAAAAGACCAGGCAAAAATGCAAAAGTGGAAAACCTGTTCCAGTGCTGCTGGTAAGAGGCTAATCCGACGTATTCTTTGACGAGAAATCGAATGGTGCAAACCGCGTTACTCTCCGACCAATACTTTTGGCTGTAGCGACGATTGAATGATCATTGATGTCATAGTCACGTGCTCAACAACGGCTCTTACTCCATGGAAACCATTGAAATTTGCAATTTTTAAACAGCTGCCGATGCCTGGCCCAATTCCGCATCTTTTGGCACCTTATTTATGTGGGTCAGTGTTTAAGTCTACTTTTTACAGCAGACTGTATCAAGTACCTTGTGTTTTTTTATGTACGAATGGTGTGGTTTTTCTACACGTAGATAAAGACATTGAGATTGTCTTGGATTTAGAAGTAAGACAATTGGTTAGTGCGTTAAATGGGCTTAGCCCAAAGATTTGACGTCTTCTGGGCTACCGAAGGGCACATAACTTATAGTCAAAAGTTGAATATAGTAATGACCAGTCGCGATGGTACATAGTACAGTGTAGCCGATTTCAATTAACAAAAAGACCAGGCAAAAATTCAAAAGTGTAGAAACTTTTCTAGTGCTGCTGGTAAGAGGCTAATCCGACGTATTTTGTGACGAGAAATCTAATGGTGCAAACCGCGTTGCTCTCCGACCAATACTTTTGGCTGTAGCGACAATTGAATGATCATTGATGTCATAGTCACGTGCCCAACAACGGCTCTTACTCCATGCAAACCAGGGAAATTTGCAATTTTTTAAACAGCTGCCAATGCCTGGCCCAATTCCCCATCTTTTGGCACCTTAATTATGTCGGTCAGTGTTTAAGTGTACTTTTTACAGCAGACTGTATCAAGTATATTGTGTTTTTTATGTACGAATGGTGTGGTTTTTTCTACACGTAGATAAAGACATTGAGATTGTCTTGGACTTAAAAGTAAGACAATTGCTGAGTGAGTTAAATGGGCTTAGCCCAAAGATTTGACGTCTTCTGGGCTACCGAAGGGCACATAACTTATAGTCAAAAGTTGAATATAGTAATGACCAGTCGCGATGGTACATAGTACAGTGTAGCCGATTTCAATTAACAAAAACACCAGGCAAAAATGCAAAAGTGGAAAAACTGTTCCAGTGCTGCTGGTAAGAGGCTAATCCGACGTATTTTGTGACGAGAAATCGAATGGTGCAAACCGCGTTGCTCTCCGACCATTACTTTTGGCTGTAGCCACAATTGAATGATCATTGATGTCATAGTCACGTGCCCAGCAACGGCTCTTACTCCATGGAAACCAGGGAAATATGCAATTTTATAACAGCTGCCCATGCCTGGCCCAATTCCGCATCTATTAGAACCTTATAGATGTGGGTCATTGATCAGTTGTACTTTTTACAGCAGACTGTATCTAGTACTTTGTGTTTTTTATGTACAAATGGTGTGGTTTTTCTACACGTAGATAAAGACATTGAGATTGTCTTGGACTTAAAAGTAAGACAATTGCTGAGTGAGTGAAATGGGCTTAGCCCAAAGATTTGACGTCTTCTGGTACATAGTACAGTGTAGCCGATTTCAATTAACAAAAAGACCAGGCAAAAATGCAAATGTGGAGAAACCGTTCCAGTGCTGCTGGTAAGAGGCTAATCCGACGTATTTTGTGACGACAAATCGAATGATGCAAACCGCGTTGCTCTCCGACCAATACTTTTGGCTGTAGCGACAATTAAATGATCATTGATGTCATAGTCACGTGCCCAACAACGGCTCCTACTCCATGGAAACCAGAGAAATTTGCAATTTTTTAAACAGCTGCCGATGCCTGGCCCAATTCCGCATCTTTTGGCACCTTAATTATGTCGGTCAGTGTTTAAGTCTACTTTTTACAGCAGACTGTATCAAGTATATTGTGTTTTTTATGTACAAATGGTGTGGTTTTTCTACACGTAGATAAAGACATTGAGATTGTCTTGGACTTAGAAGTAAGACAATTGCTGAGTGAGTTAAATGGGCTTAGCCCAAAGATTTGACGTCTTCTGGGCTACCGAAGGGCACATATCTTATAGTCAAAACTTAAATATAGTAATGACCAGTCGCGATGGTACATAGTACAGTGTAGCCGATTTCAATTAACAAAAAGACCAGGCAAAAATGCAAAAGTGGAAAAACTGTTCCAGTGCTGCTGGTAAGAGACTAATCCGACGTATTTTGTGACGAGAAATCGAATGGTGCAAACCGCGTTGCTCTCCGACCATTACTTTTGGCTGTAGCCACAATTGAATGATCATTGATGTCATAGTCACGTGCCCAGCAACGGCTATTACTCCATGGAAACCAGGGAAATATGCAATTTTATAACAGCTGCCCATGCCTGGCCCAATTCCGCATCTATTAGAACCTTATAGATGTGGGTCAGTGATCAGTTGTACTTTTTACAGCAGACTGTATCTAGTACCTTGTGTTTTTTTCTGTACGAATGGTGTGGTTTTTCTACACGTAGATAAAGACATTGAGATTGTCTTGGACTTAAAAGTAAGATAATTGCTGAGTGAGTTAAATGGGCTTAGCCCAAAGATTTGACGTCTTCTGGGCTACCGAAGGGCACATAACTTATAGTCAAAAGTTGAATATAGTAATGACCAGTCGCGATGGTACATAGTACAGTGTAGCCGATTTCAATTAACATAAAGACCAGGCAAAAATGCAAAAGTGGAAAAACCGTTCCAGTGCTCCTGGTAAGAGGCTAATGCGACGTATTTTGTGACGAGAAATCGAATGGTGCAAACCGCGTTGCTCTCCGACCATTACTTTTGGCTGTAGCCACAATTGAATGATTATTGATGTCATAGTCACGTGCCCAGCAACGGCTCTTACTCCATGGAAACCAGGGAAATTTGCAATTTTATAACAGCTGCATATGCCTGGCCCAATTCTGCATCTATTAGAACCTTATAGATGTGGGTCAGTGATCAGTTGTACTTTTTACAGCAGACTGTATCTAGTACCTTGTGTTTTTTCTGTACGAATGGTGTGGCTTTTCTACACGTAGATAAAGACATTGAGATTGTCTTGGACTTAAAAGTAAGACAATTGCTGAGTGAGTTAAATGGGCTTAGCCCAAAGATTTGACGTCTTCTGGGCTACCGAAGGGCACATAACTTATAGTCAAAAGTTGAATATAGTAATGACCAGTCGCGATGGTACATAGTACAGTGTAGCCGATTTCAATTAACAAAAAGACCAGGCAAAAATGCAAATGTGGAGAAACCGTTCCAGTGCTGCTGGTAAGAGGCTAATCCGACGTATTTTGTGACGAAAAATCGAATGGTGCAAACCGCGTTGCTCTCCGACCAATACTTTTGGCTGTAGCCACAATTGAATGATCATTGATGTCATAATCACGTGCCCAGCAACGGCTCTTACTCCATGGAAACCAGGGAAATTTGCAATTTTTTAAACAGCTGCCTGGCCCAATTCGGCATCTTTTGGCACCTTTTTTTTGTGGGTCAGTGTTCAAGTGTACTTTTTACAGCAGACTGTATCTAGTACCTTGTGTTTTTTATGTACAAATGGTGTGGTTTTTCTACACGTAGATAAAGACATTGAGATTGTCTTGGACTTAGAAGTAAGACAATTGGTTAGTGCGTTAAATGGGCTTAGCCCAAAGATTTGACGTCTTCTGGGCTACCGAAGGGCACATAACTTATAGTCCAAACTTGAATATAGTAATGACCAGTCGCGATGGTACATAGTACAGTGTAGCCGATTTCAATTAACAAAAAGACCAGGCAAAAATGCAAAAGTGGAAAAACTGTTCCAGTGCTGCTGGTAAGAGACTAATCCGACGTATTTTTTGACGAGAAATCGAATGGTGCAAACCGCGTTGCTCTCCGACCATTACTTTTGGCTGTAGCCACAATTGAATGATCATTGATGTCATAGTCACGTGCCCAGCAACGGCTATTACTCCATGGAAACCAGGGAAATATGCAATTTTATAACAGCTGCCCATGCCTGGCCCAATTCCGCATCTATTAGAACCTTATAGATGTGGGTCAGTGATCAGTTGTACTTTTTACAGCAGACTGTATCTAGTACCTTGTGTTTTTTCTGTACGAATGGTGTGGTTTTTCTACACGTAGATAAAGACATTGAGATTGTCTTGGACTTAAAAGTAAGATAATTGCTGAGTGAGTTAAATGGGCTTAGCCCAAAGATTTGACGTCTTCTGGGCTACCGAAGGGCACATAACTTATAGTCAAAAGTTGAATATAGTAATGACCAGTCGCGATGGTACATAGTACAGTGTAGCCGATTTCAATTAACAAAAAGACCATGCAAAAATGCAAAAGTGAAAAAAACCGTTCCAGTGCTCCTGGTAAGAGGCTAATGCGACGTATTTTGTGACGAGAAATCGAATGGTGCAAACCGCGTTGCTCTCCGACCATTACTTTTGGCTGTAGCCACAATTGAATGATTATTAATGTCATAGTAACGTGCCCAGCAACGGCTCTTACTCCATGGAAACCAGGGAAATTTGCAATTTTATAACAGCTGCATATGCCTGGCCCAATTCTGCATCTATTAGAACCTTATAGATGTGGGTCAGTGATCTGTTGTACTTTTTACAGCAGACTGTATCTAGTACCTTGTGTTTTTTCTGTACGAATGGTGTGGTTTTTCTACACGTAGATAAAGACATTGAGATTGTCTTGGACTTAAAAGTAAGACAATTGCTGAGTGAGTTAAATGGGCTTAGCCCAAAGATTTGACGTCATCTGGGCTACCGAAGGGCACATAACTTATAGTCAAAAGTTGAATATAGTAATGACCAGTCGCGATGGTACATAGTACAGTGTAGCCGATTTCAATTAACAAAAAGACCAGGCAAAAATGCAAATGTGGAGAAACCGTTCCAGTGCTGCTGGTAAGAGACTAATCCGACGTATTTTGTGACGAAAAATCGAATGGTGCAAACCGCGTTGCTCTCCGACCAATACTTTTGGCTGTAGCCACAATTGAATGATCATTGATGTCATAATCACGTGCCCAGCAACGGCTCTTACTCCATGGAAACCAGGGAAATTTGCAATTTTTTAAACAGCTGCCGATGCCTGGCCCAATTCGGCATCTTTTGGCACCTTTTTTTTGTGGGTCAGTGTTCAAGTGTACTTTTTACAGCAGACTGTATCTAGTACCTTGTGTTTTTTATGTACACATGGTGTGGTTTTTCTACACGTAGATAAAGACATTGAGATTGTCTTGGACTTAGAAGTAAGACAATTGGTTAGTGCGTTAAATGGGCTTAGCCCAAAGATTTGACGTCTTCTGGGCTACCGAAGGGCACATAACTTATAGTCAAAAGTTGAATATAGTAATGACCAGTCGCGATGGTACATAGTACAGTGTAGCCGATTTCAATTAACAAAAAGACCAGGCAAAAATGCAAAAGTGGAAAAACTGTTCCAGTGCTGCTGGTAAAAGGCTAATCCGACGTATTTTGTGACGAGAAATCGAATGGTGCAAACCGCGTTGCTCTCCGACCAATACTTTTGGCTGTACCGACAATTGAATAATCATTGATGTCTAAGTCACGTGCCCAACAACGGCTCTTACTCCATGGAAACCAGGGAAATTTGCAATTTTTTAAACAGCTGGAGATGCCTGGCCCATTTGCGCATCTTTTGGCACCTTAATTATGTCGGTCAGTGTTTAAGTGTACTTTTTACAGCAGACTGTATCAAGTATATTGTGTTTTTTATGTACAAATGGTGTGGTTTTTCTACACGTAGATAAAGACATTGAGATTGTCTTCGACTTAGAAGTAAGACAATTGGTTAGTGAGTTAAATGGGCTTAGCCCAAAGATTTGACGTCTTCTGGGCTACCGAAGGGCACATAACTTATAGTCAAAACTTGAATATAATAATGACCAGTCGCGATGGTACATAGTACAGTGTAGCCGATTTCAATTAACAAAAAGACCAGGCAAAAATGCAAAAGTGGATAAACCGTTCCAGTGCTGCTGGTAAGAGGCTAATCCGACGTATTTTGTGACGAGAAATCGAATGATGCAAACCGCGTTGCGCTCCGACCAATACTTTTGGCTGTAGCCACAATTGAATGATCATTGATGTCATAGTCACGTGCCCAACAACGGCTCTTACTCCATGGAAACCAGGGAAATTTGCAATTTTTTAAACAGCTGCCGATGCCTGGCCCAATTCCGCATCTTTTGGCACCTTAATTATGTCGGTCAGTGTTTAAGTCTACTTTTTACAGCAGACTGTATCAAGTATATTGTGTTTTTTATGTACAAATGGTGTGGTTTTTCTACACGTAGATAAAGACATTGAGATTGTCTTGGACTTAGAAGTAAGACAATTGCTGAGTGAGTTAAATGGGCTTAGCCCAAAGATTTGACGTCTTCTGGGCTACCGAAGGGCACATAACTTATAGTCAAAACTTGAATATAGTAATGACCAGTCGCGATGGTACATAGTACAGTGTAGCCGATTTCAATTAACAAAAAGACCAGGCAAAAATGCAAAAGTGGAAAAACTGTTCCAGTGCTGCTGGTAAGAGACTAATCCGATGTATTTTGTGACGAGAAATCGAATGGTGCAAACCGCGTTGCTCTCCGACCATTACTTTTGGCTGTAGCCACAATTGAATGATCATTGATGTCATAGTCACGTGCCCAGCAAACGGCTATTACTCCATGGAAACCAGGGAAATATGCAATTTTATAACAGCTGCCCATGCCTGGCCCAATTCCGCATCTATTAGAACCTTATAGATGTGGGTCAGTGATCAGTTGTACTTTTTACAGCAGACTGTATCTAGTACCTTGTGTTTTTTATGTACAAATGGTGTGGTTTTTCTACACGTAGATAAAGACATTGAGATTGTCTTGGACTTAGAAGTAAGACAATTGGTTAGTGCGTTAAATGGCTTAGCCCAAAGATTTGACGTCTTCTGGGCTACCGAAGGGCACATAACTTATAGTCAAAAGTTGAATATAGTAATGACCAGTCGCGATGGTACATAGTACAGTGTAGCCGATTTCAATTAACAAAAAGACCAGGCAAAAATGCAAAAGTGGAAAAACTGTTCCAGTGCTGCTGGTAGGAGACTAATACGACGTATTTTGTGACGAGAAATCGAATGGTGCAAACCGCGTTGCTCTCCGACCAATACTTTTGGCTGTACCGACAATTGAATAATCATTGATGTCTAAGTCACGTGCCCAACAACGGCTCTTACTCCATGGAAACCAGGGAAATTTGCAATTTTTTAAACAGCTGCCAATGCCTGGCCCAATTCCGCATCTTTTGGCACCTTAATTATGTCGGTCAGTGTTTAAGTGTACTTTTTACAGCAGACTGTATCAAGTATATTGTGTTTTTTATGTACAAATGGTGTGGTTTTTCTACACGTAGATAAAGACATTGAGATTGTCTTGGACTTAGAAGTAAGACAATTGCTGAGTGAGTTAAATGGGCTTAGCCCAAAGATTTCACGTCTTCTGGGCTACCGAAGGGCACATAACTTATAGTCAAAACTTGAATATAATAATGACCAGTCGCGATGGTACATAGTACAGTGTAGCCGATTTCAATTAACAAAAAGACCAGGCAAAAATGCAAAAGTGGATAAACCGTTCCAGTGCTGCTGGTAAGAGGCTAATCTGACGTATTTTGTGACGAGAAATCGAATGATGCAAACCGCGTTGCGCTCCGACCAATACTTTTGGCTGTAGCGACAATTGAATGATCATTGATGTCATAGTCACGTGCCCAACAACGGCTCTTACTCCATGGAAACCAGGGAAATTTGCAATTTTTTAAACAGCTGCCGATGCCTGGCCCAATTCCGCATCTTTTGGCACCTTAATTATGTCGGTCAGTGTTTAAGTCTACTTTTTACAGCAGACTGTATCAAGTATATTGTGTTTTTTATGTACAAATGGTGTGGTTTTTCTACACGTAGATAAAGACATTGAGATTGTCTTG